>NW_026042540.1:0-188134 GCF_023856365.1 Brienomyrus brachyistius | reverse complement strand
AGAGGAAGGAGAGCTGATGTCAAAGGGAGGCAGCTCCACAATAATCGACTGCCAGCAGGTATTGCATTTGATCTCCCCCGTTGCTGATTAACGACATACCGGAAGATACCACTGTCGCTGTGTTTTGGGGAGGAAGTTTTTCACTGCTGTTTGAAAATTTTAAAGTTTACGATGCACTGTATGAATATCCAACCCCTGTTGGTATCACCCCCATCTGTCTCGGCACGCACTGCGCTTTCCTGCCACAGTACTATAGGTGGCAGCAGTGTTCTTCCTTCTAAGCCGCCGTTCATGTTTGCCCTGGGTCCAATGACGGAATCGCATTTACACTAGACTCAAACTGGCCAATGGGGAGCCAGGACGCTGCACCTGGGGGTGGGGTTAAACCATTTGATAAGCGGAGGATGTATTCCATTGGGCCGCACCTACTGTATGCGCAAGAGGGGAGAGATGGGTGTGGGAGTGCTGCTGCCTCTGCAACTGACATTCGCTATAACCTTAGATAATGGGGGGGGCGGGTAATTCATTTCTCATAAGTGGGTTGACATGGTGGAATTATGTTCTTTTAACATAGCATGAGTGACTAGGGGGGGGGGGCACAAACACAGCGACAGTGCTATTGAACAGCCCTGGCGTGATTAATAGTTGCCCAGAAGGTATAATTGGGGAATGTAAGAAATGAATGCAGGACTGAGAATAAATTACAATAACAATGGAAAGAGGGACAGCAGCCAGTAGCTGCAACATAATGACATTTTCCTTGTTTTCCAGTTTTCCTGGCCAAAGAAAAGCAGAAATGCTTTTGCTCTAGCTTGTTTCCAAACTCATTCTTATATGCCTTAGTCTCCGCCATCTTCAATCGACTGGGGTGAGTCGCAGGCAATCAGGCGTCGGCATGCTGACAGTCTCCGGGGCAGGATGTGGCGGCGAGGCCCAGTGTCAGCAGTGTCACATTGGGCTTCCTGTGCTCTAATCAGTTCCGCATGGGGTCCCGGGCCTGGAGCGGACCTGCACACAGCCAGCCGGCTGCTGGCTGGAAACACCAGGGAGACACAGGCCAGGATCAGGTTCTGTCCAAGATTCATGGTCATAAATATTAAAGACCTGCTCTGGGGGCGATGGCAGACCAGATGATTTCATAGTCTAAGCATTATTACCTGAGGTAAGGAAATTCAGACTGCGGGGATGTGAGGCTGGAGCGCTGCTGGTGCGGGGAGAGGGACAGACGAGGAGGCCACCAGGGAGGCGGAGATCAAGGGGAGAAAACGGAGACGGCTTGAAGGCAGGAGCTTGGAAGAAAGAGACAAAGTCAGGCACGTTTTGCACTCTGTGATAGGGGTCTCACATCCTCGCCGTTCCAAAGCAGCACCCCTGGCTTTGCCTGCCAAAACCCCACGGCTCAGGGCAGCGAATCAATCCGTCAAATGTCTCGATTGAGAACGCCGCCTCACCTGTGCCCCCTACTGGTTTGTGATGAGACCCGGGCGTATGATGCAACGTCGCTTCACCTTTAGGGCTGGGTGTATCGCGGCAAGCGATGGTGTTGGGGGGGGGGGGGGGGGGGGGGCGAAGGAGCGTTTTCAGCCCCCACCCCTACAAATTCCCACCCCCGTAAGAAGCCCTCACCACGGGGTACAGCTGTCAGACAGGGGCAGACCAAAGAATAGTAGCAAACCACAGTGCAGAAGAGGGGAGATGACATTTCCCCCATTTGACTTCACAGCCCCCCCGCCACGACTTCCCTGGGAGACCTTGGGGAGGCCGCTCGTACGTGTCAGCAGAGTCGAGGGTCAAAGGTCAAGGGTCGGGCCTCTCCTAACTGTTTCAATGTGTTTCTGAATGTCAGACGGGGCCTATCAGGTTGTAATAGAGGGATAAGGTTTCAACTGGGATCCCTGGCTGTGAGAAAGGGAGACGAGGGCGCTAAGAAAAAAACGCTGGTGTGAAACAGACTTTATCATGAAGCGAAGCTCATGTTTCACTGAAATTTATGGAGAGTGAATCCAGTAACGGATCAGGGCCATCCCTTAATCTTTATCAGTCGCTTATTCACTCTGAGCTGCTACCACTGGATTATTCACTTTAGCTGGGATTTGCCTCCTGATAGAACCCCCCCCCCCCCCCCCCAGGTTGTCTTGCAAAATGTACTGCGGCGGACGAAAGAAACAAAAGAGGCAATTACATTTAATTATGCCTTCGGACGCCAGGCAGTGGTGCAGGACGTGGGGAGCATGTTTATTCATGGGGGAGCATGTTTATTAATGGGGGAGAATGTTTATTAGCCAGTGACGCTGCACGTGTAGAGATCGCGGGCTGACCTCCTGGAATCGAACCCGGGGCGGCCCTGCCGTAGGATTTACACCGGGAGGAAATGAGCCGATTATCCAGGCAGCTGCTTCAAATGGGCCCTTCGTTGTGAACTCTGTGGGAAAGGCACCATCAATCCTGCTAGCTGTGCTCCTGCAGGCAAACTCGCCCCTCAAACCATCGCCAGTACCACTAGCAGCCACCCCCCCCCCCCAAACTCTGCAGCCCAAGTTAGGCATTATTAGAACAATCAAAGGACGTTCTGGATTGTTTTGGAATCTCCCCAAAGTTCTATAAGGTTCCCTGAAAGCTAAATAAGAGAATGCTTTGAGCTTGAGCAGACTTAGGGTTCTGAGCAACTCTGGCGAAGTTCATGCATGGTTACGGAGCCGTAAACTCCGATTTCAAACACATGCTTGCAAATCGTGCTTCCTAAAACATAACAAAAATGTGCATCTTTATAAGTTGCCTGGAAGGCTCTATGTGTTGCATAGCAAGGTGCTTGAAGTGCAAGACCTTTCCACAGTTACATGTCTTTTTTATTTGGATTATTTTGCCTTTTTTCCAATGGATTGGCATCGTGTCCTGGGTACACCCCGGCCTTGTGTCATGTGCTGCCTGAGATTCACCAGTGAAGTGAAGTTGTGTTTTCTGTTCACATATAGGGTGGTAAAGATGCGGTTGTCAGTAACACAGCATGAACAGGGCCTTGGCGTCTTAATCTGCAGGCCCGTCGCTGGGTGATACCTGTTGACATGTCAAGATGCTGCAACACCTAAAAAGCAGTTATTAATAGCTGAAAGGTGAGCACTCACATTAGCGTTTTGGGACACGGTTCAGCCTGTAGAGTTCAGGGCTCATGGGAGGGGGCACAGCTGTAGGAGTCGATTATTTGCGGGAATTGGATAAAATGTGCAGCTGTTTGAATGAAAGCTGTTTTGGCTATAAACCAGCAGCTAAACAATGAAGCGAATATCAACAAAAAGCATCCTCTTGTTGTGTATGCATTGCATCATTGTCCGTGTTGAACAAAAGCAGCCCCCCTGAATGCAGCCCATTCACCCGCAGACTGTACCTCAGTGGCTCTCGGTAGGCGATCGGCTACATGCCCTGGGAACACTGCCAGAACCAAAATACACGTAATAAATGAGGCTACATCTTTTTTTCCCCGCAAAGCATTTCTTTCACAACCGGGTCCACATTCTTTCCATAAGTTGTCTGACAATTATATTTCAATCCCACCCCCCCACCCCCATCAACACCCCCCCGCTGAGCCAGCCCTCGCAATCCCAGTCTTCAGGCCCGCAGTGTCATTCGGTTCTTGAAAGACGAGCTGTGCTGAAAACCTAATTGACAAGTGTTGCCTTCACAGACTTATAAAAATACCTCCTTATATTTTACATCACCCCCCCCCCCTATATTTGCCCAATTTAACCCAGATTAAACTCAAAACATCAGACAACACAAGGGCTCCTTCTACTGAGTAGCTAAAATGGTCTTTGATGCATTTTAATTACAGTTGCTTTTATTTATATTGATTTGTGAGTGTTTGTTTCTTTTACTTAGAATCTTGAATGTTTGTTGTAGCTTCAATATAGGATCATATTTCCAAATGAATTTTAGACATAAAACTTCATCTTAGTAAACAAATACACATGAACTCAAACTGGTCCTGATTTTAAAGCTGGACTCTTTTGCATGCACCTTAGATAAACCGAAATAAGTTACTGAAACATTTCAGAACAAACTTTGCAACCTATAACTCCAAAAATTAAACTTCATCACGTTCCTGTCCGCATCGCTCCTGCTAAATGCAATTTTAATTTTTTTGAATTTTTTTATGGAAAAAATATATATTGTAACGAGCTGGGCTTGTGGACAGAGAAGCATGTTTACCATCTCCCAGAAAGGATTGAAATCATGACTGTTCCTATTTAAGAAGCTCTACTGTGACTTCAAATGTAATCATTTCCTCTTAGGATACAGGGAGGGCTTTTTCCAAATGTGTGGCTTTCATTACTACCTGAAGAAAGGAGATACTAACTGTCAGCTTGCCCCTGGCCCTCTGCCTCAGCATACTAAATGAGTTTTCAGAGGTATGGGGAATCTTGTATTAGCCTTGCATTGAGCTCCTATTTCATTCCCACACTTCTGTTTACACTTCAGTGAGGCTGAGGGTAAGCTTGCGTGCACACACACACACACACACACACACACACACACACACACACACAAACACACACATATGCAAGCCCACAAAGATACGATTCGCTTGGCAGAATTTAGTTTCCTGTGAGAACACAGCGTTTGTGACATTTCAGACTGTTCAGAATGCAAAAGATCTGTTTGTTTTTTGCAGCCGGTTTCATGTACTGCTTCAGGTCGGCAAAAATTAAAGCATCTCTTTAAAAATAAAGCTGGACTTGATAAGGTTGACGGGGAGATATCGAGTGTTTTTGAGAATAAGAGCTAAACATGACAAAGCACTGATGGAAAAAACATGCCCTTTAAAAGCATACAGATGGGGGGGGGCCTCACTGGAGAGAGGTGACAGTCTGTCTGGAGGGGATGGCTTCCTGCATCAGAGTCAAACCCAAAACGGACAGCTAACTGGGACATTATTTACCGATAATACTGCAATGCAGAAATTAGGCTGCAACTTCTGGAGGAAACAATGGTGAGTTACAGTGGCAGAAGGGCAGACAGAACCACACAGAGATAAGAGAGTGCAATTAATGCAATAATACAATGAAATACACCAGGTGCAAGGCGAAACTGAGCAATGATTCTCAATTCAATCAATAAATAATAATAATAATAATAATAATAACAATATACTGAGCAAAAGTCTTAGGCAGTCCAAAGAAATGTTTAAAGCTGTTTTATCTGTGTAGCAAGTGTGCTTTGGCTTAGAACAAAAACACAGTTTAACATTAGAACATGTGCAAATTAAGAGTAACAAAATAAAAACTAGTAATCATTTCTTCTGTTTTCTAAAAAGTTACTGATATCTAGTTGGATGGCTAGATGAACACCGCTTCAGTTCCCAAACTTCTCCTCAGGGGGCACCTCAGCCGTTCCATGATTTTGTTAAATTTCACCAACAGCTCAATTAAATAATTAAATACATTGGTTTAAAAAGTCAGTGACAGATTGACTAGCTGTATGAGGTGTGCTAGTGGCCAAGTCAAAAAATACATGGCTGCACTGGACGGTCGCTGCAAATACTAGGATGATTTTAGCAGAGGTTCTGAAATGGCTAAGCTGACACACTTTGACAGGCATATTATCATAGTTTTACAGCAACACGAGGATAATCTAAACATCATTTTCTTTGCCTGCCTAAGACTTTTCACAGTACTGTAGACGGCAGTAAAAAATGGATAATTCATTGTAAAATATCAGGTCATATGTGACAACACTGTCCCTATACAGCTACTTGAGAGTCTAAACACCATGTCAATTTGCACTCATTGGTGAAAATCTTTCTCAACCAAGTATCCACAGCAGGCCTGTGCACAGGTTCTTGTGTTTAGCAAACGGCAGCTCTAAAATACTAAATGTTTATTTATTTGAATACTACATGCTGGAGAAATAACCTTAAGCCAATCATATCTTTTTTTCCTCTGCTGACATATAGTTCAGCAAGGACCAATCAGAGTTTAGCTACAGATGACTCCGCCTAGATGCCGATTGCATTTGGTGTTAATTTCGGGGTGGTGACAACAGTCCGGAGGGAGGTCAGGTGGTGAACAAAGACACTTTTGATGCAGATTTCAGAGAGAAATGGACACCACTCAAAGGGACTGAGAAGAACTCGATGCAAAAGACAGATGGGGGGCATGTCTTTGTACCCAAGTCTCTACAGGGCATCTGCAGTGCCATTCTCAGATCTGTTAGCGCTGCAAGCTACACATGCTCAGACTAGTGAGAAATCTAACAGGGTTCCAAATCTAATCAGGCTCGTTTTTACATTACAGAAGAAAAGGATATTTGTGCTATTAAGAATATCCAGCTTCACTTTGATGAATATCACAACTGGTTGATGTCACAGCAACCACTGAAGGGTCTGGAGTTTGCATCTTCTTAACATTCCTTCCTCTGGAAGATCTAGATCTCACTGACTGCCAGAAGCGATGGGGGTTTTTGAGGTGTGCGATCTCTAAACTGCCCTCAGTGTGTGGGTTTCTGTGTGGGTCTCTGTGTGTACTGCGATGGACGGATAACCCATCCAAGGCATCTGTCCCTGCCTCGTATCCTGCTCTGTTTTGTTCCAGGCGCAGTGCGACCTTCTAGCAGATAAGCAGTTCTAGGAACGAAAGGATGAAGCATCCAAGGCAGTCTGGATTCAGGGCTCAGTAGAACTGCTCAACTTTCACGACTGTTCTGACCTGGTAGAGAGTATCAGTATTCTTGTGGGTGCTGTTTGAATGTAGGGGAGGGCTTTGGGGCTTTGGGGGGTCGGGGGGGGGGGTCTGTCACAAACCTTTCTATCAACAGTAGAAAGGCGAAGGCGAGACAGCTGGTTCTCCCTTAGGCAGTTGATTAGAAACACAGACATTACATCACTGGTGGTACTGGGGAGAACTGAACTGGGCAAACAGACAGGCCTCCTGGTCTACTGGCCAGTACAAAATTCGGTGGGGGGGGGTGGGGTTGGATAGTTTGAGTGTTTTTCATCCTGGGGGAGGATCGAAATTCAAATTCTTGGGTGATCCACTTTAAGGTCAATCAGTCGTATTGATGATTATCTCGATTCTAAATCCCGGTGATGGAACAATGGAGTGATCCCCCCCCCATATCTCAGATGTCAACAGGTGGACACCAGGAAGGTGGGAAAATAAAAAAGAGAGACCCCACCCACCCCCTGCCAAAAAAGTCGAGCAGTTTGTAAAGACAAACTAGTTAGGAAAATGTGGCGTGTCGCATTCAGATGGGACCCCTTAAAGTGTGGTTCTGAGCTTTTGCCAGACGTGTTCGACGTAGTTGTCAGCGCTGGTTCCAAACTCGGGCGTGGGCCGGCACACATGCTCCTCAGAGCTAATGCCCGCGGTCGTGTGAGGCTCGGCTACGCACCATTCCCAGCTCGCATCCTGGCGCTCGAGGCAGGCCCACAGATGCAGCCCCGTTAAGAGACGCAGAGACAGGCCTCCTGTCAGTACATAAAATTCTGGAGTTACGAGTTCCAGGGGTGGAGATTTATGAGGCGTGCCGCTGATGCGCAGGAGGTCTAGCCACAGCGGCATCGTGGGTCGGGAGGCGGTGGTGAAAATGTGGCCTAACTGCCTCGGGCGGAGCGTGGAGGGTGCGGGCGCTGCTGGGGGGGGGTGGTCTGGTACACCCGCAGACCTCCGCGTGCTCCTCCCTGATAAAACACAGACAGTAAATCAGAGGGCCGACTGTGCCCAGCGATCATGGGGCTCTCACCACAGATCCAGACCTCAGGGTGGGCTGGAGGAGATGTTAACGGCCACCCAGGTTCCCAGCCGCACTCGTGCAGACTCCCCCCCCCCCCCCGATGTCACGTCCTGCCTCTCCTGCCATCAAATGATCAGGGCATCCGACTGAAGGATGTGCCAGAGGTGGGCATGAGCTCGTCAGGGGTCTCGCACGCTTGGGGCATGGAGAACGAATGCGAAGAGCAAAAGCACATGACAGTGAAACACTGCTGCCGGTTTTTCCTTCCATTTCCCCCCAGGGAGGGTTTGGAGAGTAAACTCTGCACACTTGATGCTTTGTATCAGTGGCCAAATGCTGACGACCCCCATTCTTTATGGAGGCTGCTTCCTCTCTCCCCATTGTCTTTGCAGGGTGGGGGGGGGGATTCCTCAGTGCTGGCTCACCAAGGCAAAGGCCGCTGCCCCCGCACCCCCCCTCCACCCCTCATGTTTAGCTGTGGGGGGGGGGGGTTCTTATCTAGGTCTGACAGGCTGAAAAACAGGATGGGAGATGTCTACAGGGTGCCAAAGCTGGACAGGCACATTATGTCTGCCTCTTTAGCTGTGGCCCCAGATGCTGTTTGGGTGGCGGGGGGTGGGGGCTGGATGCTCCTTCATCTTGGCGGAGGACGCTCAGACCCCCCCCCTGCATTGCTAGCCTCATGCACGCCATCAACCTGTGTTCATGGCCGTCGTGCCGGGCCAGAGAGAGCCAGTCTAACTCAGGCAATGCAGCTCCAGTCATACAGTAATTAAACACCCGCAAGAATGCAAACCTCCATCCCGCCCTCCAGCATGAACTCCTGAACTCCCCGTTATGAAATTCCTGCTAAACAAAATCCTTCCGTGAAACACGGCTCGGTCGGAATCCCGAGACGGAGCCACATGATAAGTTCTGGGCTGGGATCAGGACCTTAGTGGAGGAATTTGGGTGATTTCGGCGGGGGGGGGGGGGGGGGGGGGGGCTTCTACAGTCAGCTGGGCTCTGTCTGAGCGGAAAAAAACCCAAAAAATCTACACACATGGCAGGAAGGAATGACAGGTGGGACTAATTGCCATTTGAACCTGGTCACCTGACTGTCCATTCACAGGATATGCTGCCTCTTATAATTCTGCCATAAAATGCTTCCCCAGTATGGATATCTTGGTAGTTTCCGGGGGCCCAGCAATCTACAGGGGCCACTAAAGACGTAATATTATACAGTTATATAATGTAATGGGAGCCCAAGGCGATATTTTGTGAAAGGGCCCAGATTTTCATGCCACGCTCCTATCCACACTAATCGCATGATGCAATATAATTGATGTAAACTTTGTCAGATATCAAAAAATGAATACGCAGCCTACAGAGAGCAACCTCCCTATGTACCAGGGGCACGGTGACCGATGCAGGGAATACAGCTTTTCTCAAGCTATTTTAGGTGAGGGGACAGTCGAGCCTTTGAGGGGTTCCAGTGTTTGAAAAGCAGCCGCCCAAAACCAGCGAGAAAACAGGTAAGATACTTCTTTTCCCAACCACCCCCCGCAGAACAGGATCAACCAGGAATGGAGGTACATACACACAGACCATCTCAGGCGTGAAAAGCCTCTGGTTCTCCAGTTAATAACGTTTTAAGAACCAGCAGCGCATGTGACTGGTATCACCCGTCTGCAAGACTCCAGCTGCGTCCGTCTGCAAGGTGGTAAATCAAACCTTGAGTGGGCCCAGTTCTCGCTCTGAGCTATCAGGAGCCAGCACCCCCCACCGTATGGAGGATGCTGGTCACCAAAATATTCATGGAGCATTTTGACTGTGCAGATGGTTGGGATTTATTCGAACGAGTAGATGATGACCATGGCATGGCATGAAACATGCAGACATCCATCTGTCTTCTAACCATTTATCCTGGGCAGAATCGCCAGGGTGGGGGGGAGTAATGGAGGGGGGGGGGGAGGGTGGTCGCAATTTACGTCCCTTACAGGGAATACACACGCACGCATACACACACACAGACACACACACTCAGACATGCACAATCACATATCATCTTTTCTGCCAAGACAGCAGGAAAGATTGATATGCGAATACTTCAGCACGATGGCACAGAATACAAGTTTTCATGAAGTTATGACCACAACAGAGTCAGGGCAACTGCAGCCAAACCCACCAGCTTGGGGAGACAAGTGGGAGGGACTGGGTATCATGGGGGCTTGAAATAATTTTGTCCCCAGCACAGGAATTATTGTGGCTAACTACAGCAGAATTACATTTTCTTCCACCTGCAGGACTGCCTGTCCAGCTCAAACTGGAGTCCAACAGTTTTAGCTTCCCATTGGCTGTGTGATCCTAGCGCTGTACGCTATTGGCCCGAGGCCTCCACCAATGCAGTGACTTCCTCTGCTGCCCGCTGTTCCCCCCTCTCTGCCACGCCTCATGTCCCAGGCTGATGGAGAAGATCCCTAACCCCCTCCCCACACACGCACCCTGGCATGTTCCCCTGGCTTCCTGCACCACGTCATTGCAGGGATGCTTTCAGCATCTCTCTCGCCCCGTTTGATCGATCCGTCATGCGTTAATCTCGTAGCCAGAGTCATTAGTTCTATCCACTTGACAACGTTGAATCACGAAGTATTGGCAGGTTCCTCGTCTGGCACCTACTCTGGAAATTCACAAAATCACGAAGATGAACTCATCCGAAAGCTCTCCTTCTTCTCTCTGGCGCTTCTACTTAAATTATATGAAGTTTTTTTTGTTAAAATGGATATTGGCTTAAATCCTTCTACACAGGTTACAACCTGCAATCTTGTGATGGAGTCTTCAGTGCTGTTCTCAGGTCGGCGCAAGTCGGACTAAAAACAAAGGGTCACGCGATAGGGTTTGGGGACGTCTCAAGTACCAGCAGGAAGAACAAGAACGATGGGACGACTGGGGGGGGAGAAAGAGAAGATTTACTGCCGCCTGAACCTGAACTCTGCAGCATTTCACAGTGAAAGGCACAGTGATCGACTACATATGCGTGGTGTGTGGTGCAGAGATGGAATTTCAGAATTGCACTGGTTACAGCTTAAGAAGCATTGACCTTAATGCTTTAACTTATTTCCCGAAATAAAGGATTATGTGGTTTGTGTAACGGCGTGTCTTAATCGATCATTTCCTGTTAAACCAACTATGACTATAGATACAGGTGCAGTTCTTCCAACTAATTGTGTAAAATTTTCATATAAATCTGTGTATAATATTTAATTCATGTTAATTATTTTGAGTCTACTTAACAATTCATGCATGAAAGCATGATTAAAAGGGTAATATCTGTTTTAAAATATTTAAAATATTTCAAAAACATTTCATCATTGTAGGCTTTACGCAAATCCAAGTTGGAAATATTGAAAATTAGTCCAGGTTTCATGCAATTAACACCATTAAGAATGTGATTCAAAGCAAGACAGTCAATTAATTAAAATCAAGCCCATCCCATGGGTCTTGAAGACTAGAGCTGGACAATTCTGTTGTGTTCCATTGACAATGCTTTTATCCATTTATCCACAAGATGGCAGTAAGTCTATTCCTATTTTGTCAACTAGGGAGATAATTGACAATGGTACCTAAATAAAAGAAAGTTTTCGAGGGTATTCAGGGTCTCAAGAGACTGGCTGTTGAAATACTGCATTCATGTTCATTATCCTTGGTCTGTGATTTTCAGCCTTTGTGTGCAATTTTTTTATTTATTTTTTTTTGGTGGAATGTTCATCTGGTGAAAAGGTTTTCACACATGGTTTTTCAATTACTTTCCCGTTTATTTTAACAAAGCCAGGGTTTGCTTGTAGAATTATCTCAGAGAAGAATGAATTAAGTTGAATCTGTCTTACGAAATTAAGCTATGACTTACAAACTAACAATAGCATGAGGGTCTTAGCGTTTGGGCTGAATTAACTTTATTTGAAGAGTTGCGCTATAATACCTATGAATAAGCTAACTACAGGAGAGGGGGAGTGGGAGACACCCTTTGGTGTGCTCACTGACGACGTGTGTCACCCAACAGCTTTACGAGTGCCAGTGCACAGAGGCCATCTGACAATTAGCATCCCGCTAAATGCTAAACAACAACAGTATGTCTGCAGACTAGACAAATCCTGCCCCCAAATTGCACTGGTGCGGGTAAATGCCCGGAGAAGGACGCATCTTCCCTGTGTGTCTCTGGTAAGGAGCGTCACCTCCAAGTGCCAACACAGTGCCCTCTTATTTTGAATCAGGCCTGTCCTCTGGAGTCTCCCCGAGACTAATTTCCCTCCTTTTTGCCCAAAATGTAGCCAGAGATAAAAGGGTGAGGTGATTGGAACAAGCGATTACCGGGCCCCGCCTGCGAAAGACTATCTGGCATCGGCCTAATTGTCAGAAACCTCCCAGTCTCTCTCGCTTTGCCCACAATCCTCCGCTCTGCCTGTTTCGGAGGAAAAACTGTTTATGACTTTATGATCGGGCCGCTTTGATGTCTGAGCCAGCAGTTCAAACAATATTTCGGCAATCGTGGTTTTCAAATACTTAAACCCATTGTTGATGTAGCGCAAGACGGGCGGTAAACAGCAATTTGTAATAATTTTCGTTATGTCATCGCAGACAGGGGAGGGGTATTTCTTTATAATCCTCACCAACTGGCAGCCTCGTTTTCCCAAGGCAATTCGAATGAGCTTTTGGGGCAAAGATGAGCTCCTCACATCTGTCATTTGCCTCTTCTATACATGCCACGAGTTCTCAAATGAAATTTTCACACCTGTGAGCCAGACTCTAGTCAGTCTATGGCTGCTGGATTATGTGTGTTTCATGCAGGCTGTGCAAGACCTTCCACTACATTTCCAACTCGCATGTAAGTGAGTGATTTATCTGCTTTTTTTTGTACCTAACATGCCTCCCTCGAAAGCAGATGTTTGGGCAGACAGAACAGTGCAGACAGAGGATTTCTCAGGTTGTGTAAGAAAGAGAGTGAGAGACAGCAGGTCGACCACTGAAGCTGATGGGAGGGGGTTGGGGGGTTGCTGTATGTGGTCTAGTAACCCCCTGCCTGGTCCCCCCGCTGCCCACCTCCCCCCCATTCTCCTGCTGTACTTACCACCAGGGCCATGGCTTCCCGAAAGCAATTGCCCCCCCCTCCATTACATGGCAAGAAAAGGAAATGACCTGCCTGGAACAGGAAGTGCTGCGAGATGATCGGTAGCGGGCCAGTGGTGGTGTGTGTGTGTGGGGGGGGGGGTTGTTCACATTGGACGGACGCCAAGATTTTCAGCAGCATGGCAGCAGTTGAGAGGAAGGAAGCAGCTGGGAAGGAGGGTGGGGGGTTGGGGGGGGGGCAGACAACCGTTTTGGTTGCAACAGTTGGAATGGATGCCAATCACCAGTGAGAAGGAGGGTCACGGCTGTGTATAATCGAAAGTTTATGTGTGGAAAACAGTAAATGTGCCTTTGGGAAGTGATCAGTGTCAGACACTGGAATACTGAGTATTTCTCTAAACATTTGAGGCAAATCTTGAATTATTATTTATTTTTTTTAAGCATCGAGTGTGTGATGTGGCCATGTGTCGGGGGCAGAATTCAGCTTTGGGGGTAACGCAGAGGGCATGGCGGCATGTCCCCACCCGCCGCATGGACTCAGTAACCCCCCACCCCCAACACCACCCCCCACCAAAAAAAAAAACCTCCGTAATTTGCAGCCTTGTCCCCCCTCCTGCACACGACTTCTCTGACGTCTGGCTTGCAGATCCTACTCCTGCTGGAATGCACGAGAGACCGCTCCCCCTGGCCACTGCCCCCCCCCCCAACCAAAAAAAAAAGCCCCTCTGATGTATTTCCACTTAGTGACCTGCTAATAAACGATAAGAGAGCGCCGATTAGGAAATTTAATGATAAACTGCTGTGGGGAAGCTGAGGCGGGCCATGCTGAGAGCCAGTGGGGGGGGTCAGCCAGGCAGCCTGGCCGCTGTATGACACAACCCCCCCCCCCCCCCCCCACCAAATCCCCGCCCCCATTCCTCTGACCAGCAGGGCAAGTGGGGCTTTTCGGCTCAGAGCCTGTAACTTTCCCAGACCTTCTTCTGGCTGCAGTGACCCGCACAGCCCACATGAGGGCCCAGGTCCCTGCGGGTGCTAATCGCGGTTGGGGGGGAGGGGGTGCAGTCTGGGATCCCTTTGATTCCCGCCCACCCCCCGCGCTGTTAACGGAGATCACCCACAATGCCGTGGGGGGAGGGAGGCGGGCCAGCTGGCGGTTGCTTATTTCTTAGCATCATTTATTTATTTGTTGCTTTGGCTGTGGGAGGGTTTTTCAAGAGGGGGGGGGCTAGTCTACCCCCCCCCCCCACCTCAGTCTCCCCCAATTCCAAAGCAGTAGACCCACACTGAGGACCCTGAATGACATGCAGGTGACAATCCAATGGCTTAATACCACACATTATCCCCAGTGATGACAGGAGATCATGAGGTGGGGGCAAGCATTGCTGGCCTATTAGAAAAGCAGAACCCCCCTCCCCCCCCCCCCCAAAAAAAAAGGTGAATGACACTGATCGATAGCAAAAGCGATTCAAATTCAACCCCAGTGTTCCCTGTTGGACCATCCAGTGGCTACTCAGTACAGCCTCAAGATCAATTTAAAGACACAACCACAAAAAAAACGACATACATCATTGCCCCCCCCCCCCCCCCCCATTTCTCCTCACAGGGTGCGTTTCTCATCTGAAAACAGCCCCCCCTCATCTAAAATGGTTATTAATTGCCAATTGAATGAATGATAAGCGAAGTTTAATCTGTGGCACATTTTTTATAATCTTCTCGTTCTGACAAGAAAACATCTGGGCTTGGTATTTATAGAATGATATAAAATTTCATTGTGTCTGTCACCCAGCTGCGGAGGGAACATCTGGCAACAGTTCCGCGTCCTCTTGGAACAAGAACTTTTCGCAGACTTCTTTGTTGTTTATTTTGAATGCACAAAAAAACAGTGTGGGGGTGGGGGGGGTGCTTTCTCAATGAACACTGAGCAGTATCATTTCTCAAAAAAAACGAAAGAAAAGAGGTAGGGGCCGTTTAAAATCTCCACATAGCTGAAATCTCTGATTGTGAGTGTCCCAGAAATCACCCCGCAGATCCTTTTCAATTTGATTCCCGAAAAAAATGCCTCTCTGACACATTGTACGTCTACATTATTGTTCTCCTTCAATTAGAAGTCCCGGCCAAAAAAAAAAAAGTTCTCCGAAGACTGTTTCTCTGAGTCAAAACAAGGAGAGGCTACATTGTCAAACTTATTTTTGACCCTTTGTTGTGTCCCTTGCTTTAGAGGTTTATTTACACTCTTAATTGTCTGGTTTTGAGTAAATCTGACTAATTACCGTGGTAATTATACTTCTGCACCCACTGTTAAGTGCTGAAGTGCCTTCCTTCTCTTCATCATACTTCGCCCACCAAGCATTTTATCATTCACTTCGACTGTCACCTTTCCGGAACCTTCCGGCAGCATTTCTATGGACTCTCGGCCTTAGGGGTAGCATAAACTCACGGCGATAGCAACAATTGATGGAAAACACATAAACGTGAATTTTTGCGGCCTCGTCCGGCCTCGAGCGGCGGTCACAGCATGACATGCCGGCCCTTTCTGGCCACAGCATGACCGGTTTGATGTCCGCTCTCCGGGAACGGTTCTGACAATTCAGAGATGTCCTTCAGACACAAGTGCTCCATCTTCTCATTGAAAGGCTGTACCCCTGCACCCCCCCCCCACCCCATTAGGAGGTCAGAATGTATTCATCACTATCATGTCTATTTGGTGGACTACATCAATTTACAGCAATGATGACAGAAATTTATATTCAACCATAAATGGTATAAAATCCTGCAGCGGAGACTAACAAAAAGCTTAAAAATATTGCCCCCTACCCTGAGAGGACTTTGCACAATAACAGATGTGTAAGTTTGTAGGATAATGGTTAAATTTCATTACCAGACCAAAGAAAAATGGGCCTCACTTTTTTGGGTTCAGTATTTGAGGCGTGTGATTATTCCAGAAAATAAGGTAGTTTTGCTCCTGTCGCCCCCATCTTCTTGTTCTAAAGTTACAATCCCCCTTGGTACCCCCCACCATGTGGCCCATAGCCCCAGTATTTGTAAACTCTCTGCCTGATCTCACCAAGGACATTTCCCCCCGCCCAGCCTAGCCTCAGCCAAAGCTTTTGCCCCACACAAACTGCCCAGTACCGTTATCTGTCGCTCCCACCCCTCTACCCCCCCTGCCCGGGCCAGTGAAATCTATGGGCTCATTTTCGCAGAGAAAGTTCTAGCATAACGCTCGTTGGCACTGAGTCTCACCACGGTGCCAGAGCAGTGGGGCTGGGTGTATTGTGCCAAGGCGCCATAACCCCCCCCCCCCCTAAAATAGACATAGTAAGGCCACAGTATTTTGTGGGGGGGGGGGGGGGGGGTCACTCCCCCTTTTCAGCAGGGAGTGGTCTTTTGCCTCCTGGCGGCTTGGCACCAGCGGAAAGGCAGCGAGGTTTGGGAACGCGACAGCCCTTGGACGGCAGCCTGGTTTTGTTGGATTGCCGTGTGACGTGTGGCGTGTGACGTGTGGCGTGTGACGTGTGGCGTGTGACGTGTGGCGTGTGACGTGTGGCGTGTGACGTGTGGCGTGTGACGTGTGGCGTGTGACGTGTGGGCGTGTGAGAGGCCTGGGCCCTCTCTGTCTGTAAGAAACACGTCGTATCACATAAATGCCAGAATGTCTGTGGAAAAGGCAGCCTGCTGCAGTATTAATGCTCATTACTCATTTAGATGATTGCATATGTTTTTTCCAAGTACAAATAAAACATTTGTTTTGAATTTTAATAATAAATAAATAAATAGAAGGAGGTTTCTAATTTAAATATTTAAATGATTTTGTTTAGTGTTTCTTTCAGGAAAATTCTAATGTGTCCTGTTATTTTTTTTATTTTAAGTAACTCACTAATTGGATGGATTTTTTATCATCTTTTTTTTTAAAAAAAATTAAGTATTACACATACAGTTCTTCAAAATATCTGACAGGGGGCAACAGAGAGCCACAAAGCGACAGCTACTGCAAGGAACTCCAGGCTGCATTAGACTGAAGATAGGCTGTGGGGTTTCACACTTACTCCTGTTTGAGCGTGACCCCAGCCCCCTCGTCTGCAGAGCACGTCCTGCCTCCCCTGCGAAGCCTAATCGCTGATTTGTTGGAGTTTTGAGACATTTTTGAGCTGCGGCCAGTCATTTTAGGGGAAACATCTGAGAAATCGCAATATCAGAGTTTCCTGGGGAGGGTCTATATGTCACATGAAACGGAGCTTAATTTGAATGATAAAAGAAGCTTTCAGGGCAAGTTAGAGTTGTGCAATTCTTCTTTGCAGTTGGCCAAAGAGCACAGTGCTAAATTTGAACTTGAAACGGTTCATTCACCTTTTTTATGGCATCGAGATTCTTTCTTTTTTTTTTAATTCACTTGAGTATTTTTGTCAGTTAGAAATTTGAGAGCCACCCCAACGCATCAGTGACAAGTTCAACAGTACAATGTGGTGCTACTGCAACTTAGCCCACCACTGCCCCCCCCCCCCCCCCCCCAACATCATGAGCAGTGAAAGTCAATATCCCCTTGTGATGGATCATAAAAACAAGGATCTTCAACAAATTTGACAGCGCCGTCTAATTTACCAGTGACGGATCCAGAGTGGAGCACATCTGGCGATCTGGTATTTTACACGCCGCAACGAGAAGTGCTGTCTCTCGCAATTAAAATATTGATGCATAAAGCCAACACAGCTGCCAGCTTGCATGCACCTTAGAGGGATCTGTGCAGTCTACAATGTTACGTCCAGGTATTATACATAGCCATCTGAAAGCCAGTATCGAACCATCACCTGAACACATGAAAGAATCAATCACATATTTTATTTAAACTCTCCTAGCTGAAATGTCACTCATATGAAAATGACTTCAGCACCTGGGCTTATTTGCGACACACTGTCGTTTCCAGGACAGCAGAGCAGGCGCATTATGTGCGCTGGCCGTGTCATGCCGGCATCCCATCCATCTGAAACGCAGTTTTAGGCAGCCTGGACTGCATCCAGGGTGGGGCTAATGGCGGTTTGCCCTTCCCTAGTGACTATCTCACCTTCCCAAACATTCTTCTGAGGCTACCAGGAATAGACTCTCCGTCTCCTATCACGTAAGAGAGGCAGCGTACTGAAGGGGAAGGGCACACGCTTTCCTCCTGAGATGGAATTTGGCCGTACTTTCTGAATCTGGGAGAGTCAGCCCTCTCGGAGGTTTGTAAACAGACGTTACTCTGGTCCACGCTGTTCACCCCAAGAGTTCACTTGCTGAAGCTTGAGCTCTTCTGCTATTTACATTCTTCACTGGGACTGTTTATGATACGCTAGGCCTTTTTTTCTATCAGTAACATTGCTGTTGCCATTTCGTAAATTGCATTTAGGGCCAGATTCTCTGGCTGAGGGTCTTCCTGGTTTATCTTCAGGTTATGCTTATAAATCTTGTTTTTTTTTTGCACGGAAATTGAGGAAAGATATCCCTGGCATTTGTTTTATTTCACCACTAAAATAATGCTAAAATAAAGGTTGAATTTGGGATAGCAGGACATGGAAGTCAGCCCCCACCAAGTGTAAAATTCTGCTTGAGTGGAAAGTGTTTGATATATGGTTTGAAAAAAACAGACATTTGAACATCAGTCCAGAGGTTCAAAACTCGATTTTAAAAAGCCTGTCATTTACAATACCGCTTCTTTTTACTTGAGAGTGAAACACTTTTTCCATTCTAACATTGGAAATACCTGATAAAAATCAATTGGGGGGGGGGGAGTCTTCTCTCACAATGTGCAGACCACACCCTGGTCCTTAAGAAAAATGGGCCCCCAAGAGAGACCCGGTTCACCGATTTAACGTCTCCACCTTCCTGCTATCTTTGTTTCTGTGGTTAAGCTCTCAAGTCGCCCCAAATGACTCAGTAATGACCTTTAAAAAAAGACCCTGAATCAACATAAATTACTTGCACAAATTGTCCTTTTCTCCTCCATGAATGCACAAGAACCAAGACGGAGATTGGCGGGACGCTACTAAAAGTATTTGTTTTTTTTTTTTTTATGTGTTCCAAGACATAAAAGATTCCAAGTGTGCTATACTGTTTTTTACTCCTTTTTTAGCATGCTATCGTTCCAAGTTAGCTCCCCGTGCTTTCGTCCTTTTGACCCCGCGCAGATAATTCGAGGTGACCGGAGAATTTCACATGTTTGGAGACAAACCGATTAACATGGCAGCCTGCCTTTTCTGCAGTGCCGTCTGACACACCATGGGCCAGCTGTCCGGCGCTGGGGCCTCCTGTGACTGGCCGTGTCTCTCAGAAGACACACATGAAGGCTCTGGACCCATGAAGCTTAGGTTTGTAACTATGAAGTTTGAAAATACGGCCCCCGCTTTTATTTTCTAGACGATCCACAGTCAGACGTCTAAAGGCCAAATGTCTTGAGGAGGACGAGGCTTGAGCAATAGCAGCATATCTCGGTGCGTAGCTCTACATCTATTGTTTCTGAACTAATGCAACAGGCTCCGGGAAACGGCACGATTTGGTCAGCTGATCAGGCGAGGCTGCCAGCAAAGTCCACATAGTGTGGATGTCCATGGTGGGGCGGGGCGGTAGACGTGGGAATAGGATGGGAGCAAATCAACAACCTGCTGTCTCAGCTGCGCCCCCCAGCTGGGTGAGGGTCTATTTTTAGTAACAGCATCGGCTTACGGCCATGGAAGGACACCTGGGGGAGGGAAGCTGCTCGGCGCGTCGGTGGCTGGGCCACAGCGAGCACTGCAGGCCGACCGCTCTGTGTTTGAATCAAAGGGAAGCTCAGGGCTGGCTTCGATGCAGTGCTGGGGCAGGGAGGGGCTGGTTGGGGGTGCAGGGGGGGGTGATCTGACACTGAATGTGCTGTAATATTGTGGGGATTCATTGCAAATGGTCTTCTGGGAGTAAAGACCACTGAAGCTTACAGCAGAAAAGAAATCATTTGAATAAGTACATATGCAAGTCTGTCTGTCGGTCTGTCTGTCAGGGTCATCTTGCTCATGCTGGTCAAGAGAAAAGAAAATGAGAGGATGCTTAATAGGATTTCGCCGCGATTAGTCCTGCGAGGTACAAATTTATTCCAGTTTTCTGCAGCCGTATTTGCACCATTGATAAACTCTGTTACCTCCGGAGCCAAAGAGGACCCATGGCAGCGGACTGCCTGAGTTCAGGGGGCCTAGGAGAGGTGGCAGAAAAAACAGATAGACAAAGAGAGAGGGGACACAAACAGTGACCAAAACATCAAGGTTCTACAGTTCTACAGATGCTCATTATACATTCATCGCAGGATAAAGCCGAAACTGAATTTCACAGAAAATAAATGACAACGTATTTCACAAGACTGAGGTTCAGCTAAGGTGGATAAGTGTAGTTAATTCGGCTGGGGGCATGGGGAGGGGGGGGGGACGTGCAGATAGATCCAATTAAACAAAGTGTGTCCATATCTTCACTTTTAAGCCAGAGCCAAAACCCAGCTCCCCAGCGCCGAAGTCAACTTTAGTTCAACATGTGTCTGCCACTTTCCATATCTTATCAGGGCTCAGGGCAGGATGATGCTGAGCGCAAGCGTGGGCGTGAATATATATATGGCAGGAACTGGCAGCAGTGCATGGTGTGGGGCAAACGTGCATGTGGGTGCAGCACACAGTCCACGGGGCAGGAACATGCGATCGAAGGGTCCCAATTTGGTAGCGTCACACAGAGTCTAGTTTGCATCTGGAGTCAGAGGAGAATGAAAAATGGGCTTTGTGGGGTCTGTGATTCTTACTCACACAGATACTTAACACTATTTATGGGGTGTGGCTTTATGGACCCCCGCCCACGACTCCATGGTGCCCTCTCCCCAAAGAATGAGAGCCAGCAGGTGGCCTCTGAAGAGACAAAGGGTGAAAATGAAAGCATCATATGAAAGTCCCAAAACATGCTGCGTCTGGACCAAACTGTCATATATTGGGTTCTTCAGTGTGGGATTTGCCTCTACCCCTCCCCCCCCCCGCCTACCTCCACTGCCAGCAGTATCGGCCCCCTCCCTCCAGCTCAGTGATCCGCCTTCATTAAGACGCTTGAAGGTTATGAATGATCTGGCCTGGGCTCCTACGCGCTACAAGATCCAGCTGTTTCCCATTAAGACCCAGGAAAATACTGGTTCTGTATGAGACAGTGCAGGTCCCAGCTAATCCCTGGCAGGTAGTTCTGACGAGACACAGAGTTCAGATGGTGTGGAGGGGCACTTCCGGACCCAACTTCAGATCCAGCTCCAGAATAATCTCTCTTCTCGCTTGCACCCCAGGATACACGCACAAATATATAAGATTCATTAACTTTATCAGTTTTAAAGCTTTTAATTTATTATCATATACAAAACTATAATATTTTTAGTCAGCGTATAACTGTTACTTCTGTGGCTGGCATCCAGATATACTAGATATCTTGCTCTTGCCAGACAGTCTTTATATTTATTATTTCTTTTAATGAGACAAAATAAATCTGAATGGCAGCAAACAGACAAGGTAAGTCTCACACAGAAATTAAATGCAGAGTGAAATGGAGAAACATCCCACCAAGACTGACATCACAATTCAAAGTTCCGATTCTCAACAACTTCCATGGCGATGCGACAAGACAATGATCCTGTTTTGTCTACAAAAAAAAATGTCCTACTCATCACAAGTGCTGTGTTACACCTTTTGTACTTGGTTCAACTTATTTTCATTATTCGATTATTTATCGCGGTAACTTTGCAGCGTCATAAAGAAACAATCATGTCTGTAGCCTTTGCTTGGTTTTTTGATCCAACCCAGAGCTGCCCACAGACTTATTACAAACCTGCGACCAAAACAGAGGGCGGATATACTAGGCCTCTGTGGTCACGGTGAAGCTTTATTTATGGTTGGCTGTAAATATTGGCTAGCATGGTTTTTTAAGGCAAGCCACCCCCCACCCAACCCCCCTCACCTGATATCCAAAAGCCAGGGCATTTTGTGAAACAGGGTCCTACACAGAAATCCTAAGTAATGTACCCCCCCTCTCCAACACCCCAAAAAAAACCTTTCATTTTTTTTTTTGTCAACAACAAGCTCTCACAATAGCTGCCTTGCTCTGCCCCCACCACGAAACATGTGCTTTCAATTACAATTTCATTTTCCAGAAAAAGTCCCAGGCCCGTCATATATCCCCCCCCCCCACTGCCCAAAGGCACACAGTTCTCGCCCATGGAGGTTGTTCATCTAACCCAGCTTCACATACATCTGCACACATGCAGCAGCCTTGCTACCTTCCGCGTCACCACACTCCTATCGCATGAAACAACGATGCATGTTAAATGCAGACACCGCACAATGGCGATCACACCTTCCCAGAATACATGCGATCTCACGTGGGGTGCATGCATTAAACCTTGCGTGACAATAGAACAGATATAGGCATTAACGTGTCAAAGGTAAGCATTTGCTTTGCCATTGTGCCGAGCAAATGAAGTACATTTATTCACTGCAGACACTGAATGACCCGCCGAATGGATTAATTATCTGAAGACACATAAATGCTACAGGTAGTCAAAGGGTGTTAGCATTTAGGTTTTCTAACGTGGCTTTTTTTTCAAAATTAATGCTATTCTTGATTCTGGACTGCGACTGTTGACTATGAGATATCGTTTGGAGTGCGCGATTTGTTCCAGGAGTGCATCCCGAGGGCAGTGTCACCCTCTAGGACGTGGGGACGCCGTTATCGACACTCGCACAGCAAAGCAGCAAAGGTTGACTGATGTTGCTTTATAATTAAGAGCTGTCTATGGCTACTTCTACCAATTAACATCTTATTTTCTTTCTCTGTTCATCTATGTGTCTTATTATTAGAAAAGTAAATGCAGGGGAACTGAGAACCACAAAGTGAAAATGTGGAACGACCTGAAAATTCAGGTATGAAACCAAGATATTTGTGAGACTTGAAAATGCATGCAGATGTGTAGAATTTCACTTTTAATGCACCGAATAGCTTTGGGGGAACTGCTGTACGCGTCGGCGCCCTTGGTAAGTTGTAGTTACAACTCTGTCCACTAGAGGAACCACTGCTTCACTGTTAACTAGAAAGAGAGAAGGAAAGATTTATTTTTTCCATTGAGGAATGTGCTGCGGAGAGTAAATTTGAATGTAGGACGCATTGCATTTCCTGTGTGTTTAAATGAATTGAAGTGCCTCACATCGGCCACTATTCAAACCAATGTGATACAATAAGAAAAAAATAAAATAATAATAAAAACTTTCTGAAGTTTATTGTTCTGGCTTTTATCGACAAGAAGTCTGAGGAAGATATCTATTAAGGGACTATTTTGATTAAGGTTAATTAGTCATTGAACCTACAGACTAAAAGCATTGAAACTTCATATTGGAAAAAGAAAATTGAGCAACCATCATTGCCACTAAGAGACATTCTGTCTATCCTGTCTTTCATTACTGAACTTACCTCAGTCAAAGTGGTTAAAAATCTTCAGTCGCTTCTGATTGGCCAGCTTGGGTGATCGCTCAAAGCATGACGACAGATAAATGCCAGGATGACCGGCCCTGAAACATCCACTGATCACTCTATGGACACACCTCATGATGATTGAAAGCGGAAGTAACGCCAGGATGGGGGGGGGGGGCAAAACAAATAACCAATTAGCAAAACTGAAACACCTGCGGAATCATAAACAGGGTAATACTTTCCAGGCCAGGACACTTGAAGCTGAGCGCATGAGACGACCTGTAATAAACCCCGAGTGCCGTAGGGGCCATGATGTCCACTGGGATATAACAGCTGGGGGGGGGGGGGTCCAGGTGTTTGTGTCGACAGAACGATGAGGGTCTGGGTAGGAATAATCGAGGGCTGGGCCCGGTGAGGAGAGTCGGCGGCAGAAGAGATGGTATAGATGGCGCGGAGATAGAACTGGCAAGGAAGCCCCTCCAGGAGGTGGGGTGCTGATGAAGACGGTTTCATATTGGGTGATGGACACGGTCACCGCACGGAACCGCAATGTTCGCAGATTCGTCACACCTCTGTTGGGCCCATAAGCGAGGCCCTTAAACACTGAAAGGCATTATTACCCCCGAAAAGCATCCAGGGATGCCGGGTAAATGGCCTGACAGTATGCTCTAACCGCAAGCTTTGCTCTCAGCTCTGTGTGTGTGTGTGTGTTTGTGTGTGCGTGTGTGGCGTGTGTGTGTGTGTGTGTGTGTGTGTGTGGGAGAGGAGAGCAAGGTGGAATATGAAAGTAGAAGCGTGCCAATGTACATGTGCAGACGGATAAAGCATCATTAGCAATGCCTTACTGAACTAAAAGCTTTTTTGGTAACACTTAAGGCCATGTTTTTTGTCATTTACAAATGCATTCATAATGCATTATACTGCATTCATAAAGCATTATAAACATGGCTCTCAATATTTATAAAAAGGCATAACACATTATAGTCATGTTTATTATACATTATGAAGTGTCATCTATAGTGCACTATAAATACCATCATAATGAGGTACAAAGCATCCTTAATGCGTATACCATAATGTATTATTGAAGGTGTCTATAGTGCATTATAGATGAGAGCTTCATAAAGCATTCATAATGCATAATAAACATGGCTGAATTGTGTTATGCCTTTTTAGAAATACTTATAGCCATGTTTATAATGCTTTATGAATGCATTGTTATTTGTTATGAGTGTTTTTATAAATGACATAACCTTAAGTAAAGTGCTACCAGATTTTTATTTTTAAATCTGAATGACTGAAAAGTGGGGGCGGCATGGTGGTGCAGTGGTTAGCACTGTTGCCTCACACCTCTGAGACCCGGGTTCGAGTCTCCGCCTGGGTCACATGTATACGGAGTTTGCATGTTCTCCCCATGTCGTCGTGGGGTTGCCTCCGGGTACTCCGGTTTCCCCCCACAGTCCAAAAACATGCTGAGGCTAATTGGACTTGCTAAATTGCCCATAGGTGTGCATGTGTGAGTGAATGGTGTGTGAGTGTGCCCTGTGATGGGCTGGCCCCCCATCCTGGGTTGTTCCCTGTCTCGTGCCCATTGCTTCCGGGATAGGCTCCGGACTCTCCGCGACCGAGTAGGATAAGCGGTTTGGAAAATGGATGGATGGATGGATGTCTGAAAAGCTGTGTAAAAATGAGACTGGTACATTCACTCTTGACGGCCACTATATTAAGAGTCTACCAATGGAGCATATAATAATTTATCTGTGGAAGTGAAGCCTTTCTGCCAATGGCATTGGAGGTAAATACAGGAAAAGGTACAATGTGCCATTGTTACCCTGGAGTGGCCAATAAGAAATTAATAAGAACCTATCTTTGATTATCATGTCCCTGCTGAGTAAATTGGGTCACTCTTAGATGTAAAGCTGCATGATCTAGCATTTCGTGGTCAGGAAGAATGATCTTCACATGCAAGAACTATTCTACCTCTGAACCCATCGACTTGAACATTAAATACTCTGTGACCTTCTGCAGGGCAGAGTTGACCTTCTGCTTTAAACTGGACCTACAAAGTTCTCTGGAGGCATCTCTGAAGGTGTCATAGGCCTGATCCAGTATGAAAAGATGACCTTCCCTGCAAATGGAATCGATTTCCATCCATTTCAGTTCCTCCCAGGATCATGTTACACTGTAAACACACAAAGTGAGAAGCAGGAAGGTTCGTGAACCCCCCCCCCCCCACAAACCCCCCCCCCCCCAAATGAGGTGATTTACCGCCATCTCAGTGATTTACCTCGGTACCAGCGACCTCTTCAAGGCAGCATTTTCATCAAGCTGACCGCTAGCCCTGGTCTTATTTGCACATCCTGGTGAACACCCTGGTGAATGCAATCCCCACACCTAGTGCGACTCGGCTAACTTAGCAACTAGCTCCAAGAGGCACCTGAGCCAGAACAACGCTCATTTGCATCGCTTAAAGGGGTTTTTGTAACAGCGCTTACATGCCAAGCGTGAACTATGACGAAGACCGTCACAGAGGCCCCAAGCCCTGGGCGCCTGAAGACACAAAGCCCCCAGCCGCACCCATCGGTGTTTCAACACAGCAGATAAATCGGCGGCTCCGTTACAAGCGCAGGCTAACATGCTACGCTAACATCACATTGCACCATTGCTCTCATAAGAAAAAAAAAAACCATGAAAAATGATCGCAGATGTAGATAAACCATACTGGTTAGAGCTCTGCTCCACCATTTCCTTGTATTATCTCCCTTTGGTTTGGTTTCGCAGCAAATAAAAAAATGCCGTTAAAACAGATCAGCTTATAGGTGTTTTCTAAGTGCAGGACAGCCTGAGTGGAGTGTTACTTTTTATCACGCCATTACATGCACGGACGCTTTGGCGTTGCAGACGAGTGTCGCGGGTGGCGATTCAATTCGCAGTTGCCATGGGTGACATTCTAATTTGACTTCTTTGCAAACACTGTGGTTTGAGCAACAGGTGCTTGTTATTTCAGTACCAGGGCTGCAAGTAGCTATTTCCTTCATGCTACCTTTGTGCCTTCAGAAGCTAAAAATAAACCCGGAGACAGAGGCAGGAGTGAGCAAGTGAACGTCTGTGGTCCCCTGGGCATCGTACCCATGGGACTCAGCATTTGTTTACTGGCTGCCCGTGGAGACGAGAGGCGTAAAGCACGCTCAGGCCGCTGTCTGCCTCCCGCTCGCTTTCTACCGCGTGCTTATAAGTAGGGTAAACATCCACTGTGACATTTAGCGTTTCCATCAGCTGAGATGGGGGGGGAAACTAGGTCTGCATCCATTTCTACCTGCTGATAAGGTAGTGGTGGTGGGTAGGGGGGGGGGGGGTTCAGCTAACCACTGTGCCCGTGAGAAAATCGCTGAGTTCATAGTTTACGATACAGAAAGACTTGGCGAGATATGAGGGGGGAGTTTTATTTTATTTCTTGGCCCTGCAGCCAGTGTGTTTATCAGCAACCCCCTACCCCACACACGTACAATTTAAAGTATAATTTATAACAAAAGTCTGGATTAATGAGAGCAGAAGGTTTACTGTACACCTACCCCTACTCACCATGGCCTGCAATATCAGCACCACGGCACGCTGCCCAAAAACTCTACTTCTAAGCGGGGGCGCCATAAAGGGGGGGGAAGTCAGGATGATTCCTCGGGCCCCTGAGTGTCGGGGCCCCTAAAATTTTTGGAATATAATTTGACTGGTCTGCACTGGGGGGCTCAATATCATACGTTTTCATGGGGCCCAAAATCTCTAGCTACATTTTGCTACTTGTATTTTCAGCTTTCCAACATTTTATTAAACTTAATTGTATACACCATTAGCCAGTTACATATAGGTATAGGGTATATATAGGTACAGTATAGGGTAAATATAGGTATAAGGTATACTTTATTTGACATGTGTAATTTGCATTGTTAGAGAGCAGCATGTGGCTCAGCAGGCTACGTCTCTTTGCCTGCGATCAGAAGCTGGATGGATTGAGCCTGGCTTTGCCAGGACAGTCGTATGTCCGCAGGCCCTTGGGCGAGGCCCTTAACCCCCGGCTCCATGGGCACCGCAGCAGGTGGCTGCCCTTCGCTGGCAAGTTTGCTCTCACCTACATATGTGTCTGCGTGTCATGGAGAGCAAGATGATGGAGGCGACAATGGAATTTCCCCAGAGAGATCAATATATTATTATTATTATTATTATTATTATTATTATTATTATTATTATTATTATTATTATTATTAGAGCAGCACGAAATACAGCACATGAAAGGTCAAGGAGGATAAATGCTTTGATACAGCCAGCATAACAACACAATATTACCCTGGGTTACATTTTGAAATCTACAGCTCTTTAAGTAATATTCTGAACCCTTAACCTCAGAATCTTATTGTCGTTGCAGTTTAATTCTCACTGTTAGTTACTCGCAAACCAGACGAAAGGAAAAACCCACTTTTAGAAACGAACTCTTGCTATGAATACGCATCCCTGAATAATATATTTAAATCATCTCACGCTCTCTGCGTGTGTTTAGCATCAAGATCACGCTGGCCAGACCCTTACGGAAGAGCTATCTGTACAGCTTCCATGGGCTCAGCAATTTAGGAGGATGTATCCGAGGGTTTAGTGTTGCAAGAGCTGTTCAGCTTGATGTACTTCAGGTGCAAATAATCGAATGCAGCCCCCAACCAGACGGACCCGCCCACAGGTGAGATACAAGACATTTATGTATTTATTATCTGACTTGTTATCAGGGCTGCTTTGAGAAAGTAAATCAATATTTCAAATGTTCCTTGCGTCCAGGTGTTTTTGGAACGCTGCAATCATTTGGACATAAACTGCATGCTGTGTTTCCCTTTAGCAGGTCGACGTGAAAACACATGCCCCCAAATGCATATAAATCTTTAAACCAAAAAGAAACGGTGCAATATAGCGCTATATTACACAACAGACCGAAAGCTGCTTTTCTGATCTGTGACTCAGTCACATGACTGGGGCTCATACTGACCAATTCATCAGCATCCGATAGAAATGCCTTCTGAGTAGGTTCCTGTGTGGCCTTCGTGATAACCACGCTGGGCGAGAAGACCGTGGCATGAATGGATTGGTGGAGGGCGTGTGAGTCCTAATCCTTTTAGCAGAGGGGTCAAACACAAAACTTCTGGGTTTGACCTCAGGAGATTGATAAATAACTTACCCTGCCCCCGTGCTCCATCCATCCAGTGGAGCCTCTATGCAATGGCTGTCCTCTCCGTGCCTGCACAAAAAAAATAAAAAGTTTGCTTAGTTCTCTGCAGCAGAGAACTGAGACATGGATTTTTTTTTAGCTTTCGAGACGTAAATAAGCCTGTTTTTGGCAGAATGTGCAGCTTATCATAACTTCCCTAATGATAGTGCCTTGAGCCTTTTAAGTGTACTAATTCAGAAATATGAACTGGGCCTTTCATGTGTTAAAATAAACCCAATTAACAAGCTAAAAGGATAGCAGATAATTTTAGGTTTTGCGTTATGCAAATTCCAGTTTGGTTCAGGGTTGATGATGCTTGTGACTGTAATGATATATTTTCTTATCCTGTGCAATTTATTTACTTTCTTATTTTTGCCAACTTTCCATTAAGATTTAATTAAAAACAGGCTCTTGCGCTTCTGCAAGCCATGCGGGTAGTAACATTTAATAAAATCCTAAGCTGTTGAACATTGTACCATTTGACACTGATATCACCCCCCCCCCCCCCCCCCCCATCCACCCCCTCTGGAAGTAATTCCTTCCAAAGTGCATTTCTGATTTGTACGTTTCACACCGAGGGTTCTGTGGTTGCCCCTGGCTGCATTAGAGGTGTCGACATATGACGTTAACGTCAATTTTTATTACATCTTATCTGATTAGATGTTCTAGAAAACATCAGCCATCTCAGTTCAGTGGAAAAAAGAAAAAACCGACGCTGAAAGAAACAGAGGAAGACAAAAATTGTCAGTCAAGTATGTTTCGTAAGTGAGCTAGTTGTCTGCCAACTGAGCTGGGTTGGCGTTTGAAACTGCTGCATGTTGTACCCAGATGAGTAGACAACTGTCAGTCTGTCAGCTTACCATGCCTGCGCGCATTTCTCTAAAGACCATCACTTCCCCTATTATTCCAAAGAGGTGAGGATCCTTGCCACTAACCACTTAAACCTAAAAAAACGCACGAGTATCCAAAGCATGTGAAAATGACACAGTCAGTTAACAGGTAGAAATTAATAACTGGGGTCTCGCAATATGAACCCAATTCAAAGTCAAGGAAGAGCTAAAGAATCACAGATCTCACATGAATATCACAGAAGTCGAGGCGAGACTAAGAAGCAGGGACAGCGGTCAGCCATCAGACGCAGACCTTTGCCCCCCCCCCCCTTTCTGGATGTCTTTTCTAGTCCAATAATGAGCACAGATTGACAATCTGAAAGCATAATATTTTTGAGGATAGTCTATCTCAGGCCTTCTCATCCAGAGTGGAGACATGCCCTTTCTGTGTCATGCAGCCCGTACGACCCCCCCCCCCACACACACACACACACCACTCCGAGCTCCCTCCCCTAACACTCCCTCCCCTTGACCTCCTGCCCCTGACCTCCTGGGAGCAGCAGTTTCACTGCATGGCACACACCAGGCGACCAGTACTCTGTTATCCCAAATATCTGGTTACAGTTCCTAACTCAAAGGGGTCTTTAACGGGCTGGAGATCACGACCCTGGTCGTTAACAGCTCGCACAGTCTCCTGTGGTAGCTTCTTCCTTACGCCTTTCCACAGGCCAGCTTGCGTCCTGGACCTGTCCCTAATCATCACGGCGTTCACCTGCAAGTCTCTGAGTCCTTACAAATACCAATTATTGCTGTGATCTTTAGCCAGAACACAAGATGTACCAGCTGTAGATTTCCAAAAACCAGACGTCTACATACATATTGATGGAAATTAATTTATCCCATTATCAACAAACGGTGTAGTAAAATTACTGTTATTGCCTCTATCATGTGGTTTTATGCATCAGTTTCTTTTCTAAAACATCTAGTTCAACGTAGTATTGTGATGAGTCTGGAGCTTCTTATCCAGGAGGTAAGGAAATACTGGACAGGATGTCAGCTCATGGCTGGACATGGGCAATTTAGAGAAGCTAGTCCACTGTAGCAGGGGTGCAGTGGCGCAGTGGTCAGCACTGTTGCCTCACACCTCCGTGTGGAGTTTGCATGTTCCCCTTCAAGCTGTCATGGGGGGCTTCTCCCCTTTCCCCACACAGTTGGAAACATGCCAGTCTGAATGGTGCGTGTGTGTGCCTCACAATGGGTTGGTACCCCATCCTTTGTTATTCCCTGCCTTGCGTCCATACTTTCTGGAATAGGTTCTGGGCCACCCAGAGCCCTGAATAGAACCAGAAAATGGATGGATTGTTCATTGGATGTTTTTGGACTGCAGGAAGAAATTCATATGAACCCAAGTAGAATATGCAAACTCTACACCACAGACCTGGGGCGAGAATCAAACCTACAACCCAGCAGTTATGATGTCATTCCAGCACCCCTGTCAGTACCGCAATATTTAAAGTTTCAATGCATTGACTTATATGGATGACATATACAATGTGGCCAAAAAGTACGTGGAGTCCAGTTTGTCCAACACAAAACCAAACTTGGGCCATACTTTGTTGCTGCTATAGTCTCTGTTTTTCTGGGAAGGCTTTCCAAAAGTTGTTGGAACATTGCTGTTAGGATTTGCTGCCATGCAGGTTGGATATTGCTGCTGGGCGATTACCTCCCTTTCTTTGAGCTTGTGCAGCTGACCGCTTGGTGGCTGAACACGCTTGGTGCCTGAACACGCTTGGTGCCTGAACACGCTTGGTGCCTGAACATGCTCACGGAAGGTTTGCCCTTCACTGACACTTGCAGTTGACCTGAGCAGCTCTAGCTGGGCAGAAATCTGACAAAATTACTTCCGGTGATGCTGCTAAGTTAAGAGTCGTTATCCTCTTCCGTATATCCATCCATTCTGTTGCCAATGTTTGTTGCTATATGATTATATGACTGCGTGCTTAATTATTGACCTGTGTCTGGAGTAAGTGTGGTTTTTAATTAGCCAAGATCTCTGAGTAACCGAAGTGTCCACATACTTTTGGTCATATAGTACATACTTGAAATTCAATGCACTGTTTCATTACGGGACAAATGACTTTATTCACTGTTCAGCCCTCCCCCCCCCCCACCCCCCCCCCCCCCCCCCCCCGCCACCCCCCACAGCCATTACTCTCCTTGACAGTGCCACCACTTGCACCCCGCAGAAACGGTTCCATTATCTTACCCACTATTATCTCCGTTTGTACCGTATTTGAACTTGTCACAGCCAATTGATGTGCAGTAATTGATGCCCAAGTCCAAGCAGACCAGGACGTCCCGGTTCCGTCACCGGAATTACAACTGTCATTTCCCATCTCGCTCGCCGCCCCTCAAGCTACCTGGATGCTGATATTTTGTTATCTCGTCACTTTGTGTGCCCCCTCCCTCCCCCCCGTAATGGACTTGGTCGAAAAAAACATACACAAAAAAAGCATTGGTTAACGAGCGGAGTGCCCAGACGTCAAGGCAACCTCCGGGAGTCTCTGGCAACCCACAGCTATCGAGTGCTTTCAGCTCCACACAAGGACGCTTCTCCACTGCTAATGCCTTCTTCTTTTTTAATCTCTGGTAGCCATTACCTCCCCTGCTACAGTATGTTCACAATTCATGCCAGTGTTCATATGATTCCATTTTATTAATGGAAATATTTTATTATTTCCTTAAGACGGCCATTCCGCTTGGCATTTCTCGTCAAGGATGTAGGTTTTTTTTTCTTAATTTCATCTTATTTATTTTCATCTACCACCAGCATTTACCACCAGGGTATGGAAGCCTCTTGTTGGCCATGAATGGCCACTAGATCGGGGGGACAGAGGGCCCCACCCCCATACAGGACACCAGGCCGAGGGCGTCCGGATGGGATTTCGGACCACAGCAGGACACGCTGTTGTGAAAAGCGCTATAGACAATAAATGGAACTGGATTGAATCATTTACAGACAGCAGCCTGATCGGCTGCGTGTTTTCGGACTGTGGGAGGAAGTCGGAGAACCTGGAAGAAACCTGCAGGAACTTGGGGGTAACAGATTCACTTAGTATCCCATTTATAATTCATTGTAACTGCTTGCATGTATTTATCTATTTACAACGTTACATGTTTCTGGATTCGAGTTCCCCATCTGCGTGTTCGGCACAGAGCCGTCACATGCGAACAGAAAGTCTAATCCAGGACGTAACCAGCGTAAATATGTTGTACAGGATGACAGAAAGCCAGGCCAGCATTTAGGGTGAGCGGCTGGACAGCCGCGATGCTGTCTTTATGATCCCACCAGGTCTTTTTTTTCGGGGGGGCAATAATAAAGCCTTCAGCACCTCCGCATCATGAGGGAGGGGCCTCTGCGCAGGGGTGAGGATTTCCTCTCTGAGGTAACCGGCAAGAGCGATTCCATGATCCACCATCCAGACCGTACAGTCAAAGGCCCCACGGGGTACGAGGGTTGACGGGAGCCCCCGGGAACCCCCACCACCCCCCCCAACCCCTGCAGCAGGGCTGCACACGCACTCTCTCTGCCTGCCAGCTCCAACCCCTCCCTGCCCCGCCGTGACGTTCCTCCATTGTCTCAGCCATGCGGCCGTGACCTGCTGCCTAGTGGGGGGTGTTCCTATTTATAATCATCTGTTTCCTCCACTCCCCCCCCCCCCCACTGTGGCTGAGCCCCCCCTCTTCCAGGGCCCCTCTTCCTCCCAGTCAGGCTGTTGTTTCATTCGTTGTCTCTTCCTCCATGTCCTGTTTATGACTCAGCCCCTTTGACTGGGAGCTGATCCTCAGGGGGGCTTTGTAAGTTCCTCGTCTAATTATCCAGGTCGTTTCGGGGGTGGGGGGGGGGGGGGGTAGTCTACAAATCACGTCTGCTTATCTTCTCCAGCAAATTAATTCTTCTCCCAGGCACAATGGCAGGAGGGGGAATGTGACACAGGTGTTATAACAGCTTGGCCTTTTCTTCCCGAACTTTTATTTGGACTCTAAAGAATCTTAAATTCGGGAGACACCATATTTTGGCTGCCATCTTTAATCACACAGTGTTTGCGACTGTTTCCACCGTTCTACAAATCCACAGAGAGGTGTGTGGCAGAGCAGCTAATGAAAGACACAGACCTGTACTGGATATCTGGCATCAAGCATATTCTCATGTCAAAAACACACATTTAATCCATGTTTCACTACATGTAAATAAATGCAGATAATCAGATATTATGGTGACCAAAGTTGCCAGCAATTATATACATTGTCATGATTTCTAAATGATAGAGAGGTGCATGCCTATCCAAAATGAAATAATATTTTGATTAGCTTGTCTGTCTCGACAATGTAACGTAAATCACATAAGGTACGGGAGGCTTCCTCCAAATTATTATTCATATATTCTTCTTTGTAACCTTCAACTATGAAAACATGACAGGAAATGATGAGGGCGGCTGCAGGCAGGCATGAAAACATGCTTTTAAAAAGGATCCCTCTAGAGACGCCTGCTGACAATAGATCAAAATGCGGCCCAAACAATGGACCCGAATCGCCGGCAACATTCCGGGCCTCGTCCAGGTGTTTGTCACCGTGTGAGAAAATGTGCTCAGCTTGATTGCCTGGCCCTTTAAAAGTTCGGGCCAAGGTTAAGGTCTGCCTGGATTCAGAAGGCCTCGTCTGGCCAGGAGTGGGAGTGTGCTTCAGCCACCGCTAATCTGCGTAATGTTTATCAGACAGGAACATCTGTTGTTCTTGGGTACCCAGATGTTTCCTAACCTGCTTCTGGTCGCTCAGAAGGCCACATGCAAGTCCGCTCGCCCGATGTAGGTGCCGGATGGATTCTATTAGCATTGTTTGTCCGAGCCTTTGTCATGCCGACGGTAGCCTAGCAATAAACCCAAACAATCCTAAAATGCCATCACTGAAGGACAGAGGGGGAAATCTGTTGTGTTTACAGACGTGTGGAGTTTAGACTACCAAAACCAGATTCTTTTTACTTATTTTATTTAGAATGGAAAGCAGAAAGTTAACAATACCTTACAATTCATATTTTGTTATAGAGTGGTCTATAGAAGGACATTTTCATGTATTTATTGCTAACGTCTCTTTGTATACAACTTGGATTGTGGAGTAGGGTCAATCTTTCAAATTGGAAATAATGAATTAGTGTTTTACAGGATTGCAGCAAAACTAATCGGATGCTTGAGAGGCAACTTGTCAAGGCGGGTGAGCTGATTGCGTCCTGATTGTTAAATCCCAAAATTAACTGTAAAATGAAGCCGTAGCAGTTCTATCCAATGAGCTCTTTTCGGGTGTGATGTCACAGCGGCAGAGTGGGGAGGGGCAGCTCATATAGGTAGGAGTTCCTGAAACAGGACTCGCCCTTGCGAAAGGTTCAGTAACCTACGAGGAGCCTCCGTGCGGCTGGGGTCCTTATTCTCACCAGGCATGGATGGAGACAGCCCTCAATCTAAAGCTTCTCTCTTCTGCATTTAACGTGAGACCAAGAAAATGACCGCAGTAGGGTATCACGTACTCTGAATCCGACCCCCCGCTCCCCCCCCCCCCCGCCCGCCTGCTACCGGCACCATACATGAAGAAACTCTGCGTCTTTAAGCTCCTCCTTCCACGACGCCGGTTTGCCTTTGCTCAGTGAATCCTGGCCCCCACACTGACAGACACCCAAGACGTCTGACATCCACACCACCCTCCGAGATGTCTTCTCACATCTTCCTCGGGGTTCTGGCGCCCGGGCCTGGCCTTAGCGTCCCATTCGCACTGCGAGCCTCACACGCCTGGTCCGAAGAAGCATGCCGGCCCTCCTTGTCGCAGCAGGCACGCTGCACAAGCCGTCTTCTTGCAACCTGCAGCATCAAGTCCTGCGGTTTCGCAGCACCAGCAAAAAAAAAAAAAAGAAAATGAAAACAAGATATCTTCACACCTACGCGCACAACCGACACTTAAATCGGCTTTCGGGCTAAACCTTTGCATAACGTCACTCAAAACCGATGAGGGGGCTTTAGATAAAACACATTTTACAAGAATTACTGCTTTGACTATGCGATTTTTCCAGGTCACATTGCTCTGATGGCACCACTGATGTGTTGGGCAGCGTCTCGTGGTTCTTCATTCAAAAATGTAAATATCTTAATGCTTCCTTTCTGGTTTCTGGGCTTGCAATTTTGACATTCACATTGAGGTTTAGATGAGATGGTGTGTTAGATTCACATTTCACATTGTTTTGGGGGTGGGGGACTAGTCTTCTTAACACAGCAACAGGACTTCTGGGTAAAAAAAATTTAAGTAACTCATAAAACCAATTTTTTTTTTTTTTTTTGTGAAATAGATAATTTAGTAGCAGAACTCTTCCATTGCTGTAGTTTCAGTCTGAGTCATACGCAGTTCGTCGACCTCTCCTGACTCATCATGGTCACCATAATTTGATAAGTGATCAGTGCAAATGGATGGACATATGGAGAGGTAAGGCGAGATGGAGAAGCGGATGAGGCTTCTACAAACGTCAGCTGTGCTAATCTGATAGTTACAGGCCACTATCAGCTGGCATCGTTGTCATGTAACGTGGCTTAATTCTAGCTAATATGTCCAAAAATATTTCCCTCTGCTTATAGGACGATGTAGACAGCTCAATTATCCATTTATTCTGATAATTTCTTGTGTGGTGCAGGGTCGTGGTGAGCCTAGAATCACACCGGACCGAGTTAGGGCCGTTCCGGAATGCATTCATCAATTCCAATCCAAATCAGGACCTGGAAGTGGAATTGGAATTTAAATCTCCCTGAATTTCGAATTTGATTCAAATTCTACTCCCCATAGTTTTTTTTTTTTTCCAACCCCAACTCCAGTTCCATTTCCTGATTTGGATTGGAACACCCTTATAAAGGGTTCATGAATGGTTTATAATCAGGTTATTAACTAGGTTGTACCACTTTAAAGTGGTACTATTAATGGACAGTTATAAATACGTTATAACAGTTTTCTTTGTGACGAAGAATTACTACCATTTATAAGTGGCAAAAGTGAGCCTCATTGTAACATGGTGCAGACGCTTCAGTGCAAAGTGGCTAATTTCAAATTGCCATTGAATGTAGTATTTACATTCATAAAAGAGAATCTCTGCCTCTAGGCAGCTGTAGATGTCAAGCCACTAGTGCTCATCTGGGCATGTAAGCAGAAGGCAGGAACTTAGTGAAAGTGAAAAATATTTTGTGAATTGATTGATGTGCTGGGGAACTTGACGACTGCCTGAGTGTAACTTAGAAAAACGTTAGAGGACCCGGTCAGTCACACTTTCTTGGTCACAGAGCGTGAAAAAAAAAATCACAACTTTTTTAGTGGTGTGTATCCGAAAGCAGCCAGTCCCACGGAGCAATTCGTCATGGATGTATGAGGGTTTGTTCTCAAAGCCAAATGCTGTAGGATCAGAGATTTCCTCCTTAAGAAGCAGCCTCAACCAGATGATCCTGGAATCTCCAAAACTGATAAAATTGTCAAAACGTATCATTTGTTCTAGACTGTCTGGCAGGCTTTTAAACACACACACACACTGAGCAGCAAGTTACTTGCAGGTTCAAAATTTCTAAGACAGCAGTTCACGACAACAAGGTGAAGCAGGAGACACTGAGAACGACCAGAAACCAGCCAGGTAAAGGGCAGAAGGACCTTTCTAATGCCAGTGATGACCATTAACTTATCCAACAGTTTCTCATGCATCGGAGGATGACATCAAATGACATTCAATAGAATGGGAAACATTAAGTGCAGGTGTGAAGTGCGCTGCTATGACAGTTCGTATCAGGCTCCTAGAAGCAGGACTGAAGTCCCATAAAGCAAAGAGGAAGCCCTTCATTAATGAGAAACAGGGAAGAACCAGACTGGAGTTTGCAAAAAAATGCACACCCATAAATTGAGAAATGAGTAAAATAAAAAATTGTGCTGTCGTCTCTTAATATATATTAGGTTGTATATATATATATATATATAAATATTATATTGTATATATATAAATATAAACATATATTGTTTTAAACTTGTGCTTGCTTTCGTTATTGTGCACATTTTCAATAAAGGCACAAGCTTCCTGTGAAGTAAAGAAACATGTGAGATTAGACAGTCTATATTTGGCCGCCAGACTCACATAGGTTTAGAGGAAGTTCGGCATTAATGAGGTTCATCCTGCAGGTTTCCTGTTAGGCTGACCCTCGCTACGGTGTGCTTCATACAGCCACTGGGTTTACTCACTCTGCGTACCTCAGCCTGACCCACAACGGACTGAATACTGACACTAATAACACATAAACTAGGGTCCCCATTGATCTAGTTCCCTTTATTTCTTCAATAATAGTCTCTGCTTGTTTGTTCCTTATAGCTCTTTGGGTTTTTGTGTTTTTTTTTCTGTAGTTTTTAAAGATGTGGAATCTATCATGTGACATGCCTACTTGAGTTTTGAATTGACCATTTTACCAAAGGAGGAGGCATTGATTTCCCCCCCCCCCCACTGCTCTTAGGCAAACTTCGCTGCCCAATTTCACTTTATCTCAGTTTGCAAAGTCAATGCCCCTTCAGTGTCTTAGATGGCCACCTTTGTCGCCTAATGGATTGACCGGCACTGCATACTTCCACATGGTGCTGTTACCGACATCTGCGTGAAAAGGGTTAAAGTGCCCGGACTGAAATTCTACCCTTGGGGAGAGGGGGGTTCGACATCAGGTGGCCATCTGGATCCAATCGTACCTGAGCATAGACGAAAATAGCCCCTCAGTGATGGCCCATGGCTAAAGTTGCCCAGCTTCACATCAAAGCCACAGTCGCTACAGCGCTCAGAGGCCTGGGTCGGGGGCCAACTGCAGAAGCTGCCTGGACTTTTCACGCTCTGATCCCTAAATTACGCCTGGGATTTGAACTGCTGGGGTTAGCATGCTCCGTCCTGCAGATAAGATGCGTCCATTAGGCATGTTGAAAGGATATGGTTCTAATTTGGCTTGTGCCAACAGCACGACTGGCCCCCCCCCACCCACCCCACTAACTCCAACCTTTCCATGTCTGGCCACGCAGTCTGCTGACACCTGATTAATTTGCCGTTAGAGTGGAGGGTGTAGCAAGGATCAATAAATCATTTTTTATGCATCCGCAAATAAATGGAAAACATGTCCGGCGCTAAAAATACATCAATTCTTCCTAAAGGCTGTTTCAGGGCATTAATATCTTCCTGGCCATGTAGTGTTTATGCAATTTATAAACTGCTTTTATATTTAGACCCCAGGTGCTGTATTCCGTGTTTCCATTCTTTCCCGGTATTCCCGATGGTCGACCCCGGCCAGGTGATTTGCATTCTCCGTCAGCGTTCTGGTCAAGCAGCGTCTGCCAAGAAGACCGAAGAAGACAGGCAGATGACAGCTCGCATGAGATGACACGTCTCCAGATGCTGCGGGAATCGCATGACAAATTGCGTTTTTTATTGGTCTCGTGTCACGTTATTTAATCGCGCATTACATCAATTCCCAGCCTTTATTGAAACCGTTCCTTCTAAAAATTGCCCGTCGAAGGCACAACGATTCAGTCTCCATGGATTCCTGCTGCCCGACTGAAACCGCGGTGCCCAGAGTCTCTTGAGAACGTGGCGAATTCCCACAATAACATCTGTGTTTTGGTGCTGGCCTGCGTGCTGCGTGTCTCTCATTCTACATGACGTTATGTGACTAATCCACATTCAGCTCTCATCAATAAGAACTCTTGTGTTTGAATCTCAATGGAGATTAGCTATCTATCTATCCATCCATCCACCCTAATCCAGTGAATCTGTGCGGAAGCCTACAAGGTTAGGGTTTGGGTTAGCCAGACAATGGATTAACCCGGGCAATGAGCTTTAAAGACTCAAATCTAACCCAAAAAAATTAAAACACAAGGAGCATAGAACTGGACTTTGAATCCCAATCCTGGAGCCATGAATCAAGAATGTAACTTCTGACAGTAATATTCCCCCCAGTACGCATTAACACTTTCTATGTTTGAAAATATAAGATCATTGGGGCAAGGACGTTCTCCAAAGCTCATACATGAAATGTGGCAACAGCCGAATGGTTACGAAATGGAGATTATCCCAGCTTTAACGTTCCCTGAACTTTGACCAACGTTGTGTAAAGGTCTTCTCAAAGTTGGCTTAGAACGTTCTTACCGTAAGATTAATGGAATGTCTTTTCCACGTTTTGCATTTTAACGAAGGTTTTGTCGGTGTTAGCATGATAATATTACTATATGAAAATCATTTTAACATAATGTTGGAAAATATTGTTTTTTAAAAATAGTATTTTATAAAGGGGCTATATGGCTATACTGTGAACATGTGATCCATCCTCAAACCCATGACCACTGGCATGCACAGTGACCATTTTGTTCACTGTCTAACTTATTAGTTGTTGTTTTATTAATCATAGATATAGTGGTATCTAAAATGAGACGTGTTGCTGTTGTTCCGGTTCTGAGGGTATTAGCCCTAATTCCCCAAGAAGCAGTCCCCACCTAGGGTGGCTCAGTTTTTAGCCCTATTGCCTCACACCTCCAGGGTTGTGGGGTTGAATCCCACCTCTATTCTGCTTGTGTAGAGTTTGCACATTCCAGCATGAAACCGATTTCCTCCCACAGTCCAAAGAAGTAAATTGGTATTTATGAAATGGTCAATTTGTGTGTGTCTTATTTGTGCCGTAATACGTACTAACATCACAGCCTTCTGGCCCATGATGGCCGGGGAAGGTTCCAAGTACCTCTAGAGCCCTGACAAGTATAAGCAAATGAATGATGGATGGATGGATGGATGGATGGATGGATGGATGGATGGATGGATGGATGGAAATGCCGACCTGAGAATTTATTCTGCCTCGTGCTGATTTCTTGGCTTTCAGATTTTCCCACAACCTCTTGTGGAAATTTCCAGTGAGCTGTTAAATAATCTGCCTCGGATATTTCCACACAGGCAGCAACTATATCAATTTAATGGTTAATGCACACAACGCTAGCCATGACAATGCATGATAAATAATATGTGGGAAGATGATAATGGTGCAGCGGGGAATGAGTGTGTCAGACAGCCACGTAGCAGGCCGGGACACTGTTTTATAAGTGCGTCTCGGCAGAGGTGTCTTCAGCGCTGTCGTTACGCGCTGATAAAGGTGGTTTCCTGTCGATGCTCCAGTTCCCTGTGCAGCTTGTGAAAGTGCAATCACAGCGAAAACAGAAGCCCAGGCTTCTATAGTAGAGCGTTCTGGTCAAAATCGAGGTTACTTCCTCCACGCAGCTGAGGGTGTCCAACTTAATGCCCCCCCCCCCCAAGTTGAGAGTTGAGTGACTAGCCGCTGCCGACCCCGCGGTCATTGACCCCAAGGAGCTGTTTCCTTCTCTTTACGCTCCTTATCTCTTTTGGTGTTGCCCACTCACTCACGACTGCTACGAGGGAAGGGGGGTGGTCATGTGTTTGCGGTCCAGAAGTGCTTTTGCTTTATCTCTATTTATATATATAAATATTTTTGGTTTGTGGGAGTGTGTGGGGTAAAGCAAAAAAAGTGTGTTTCATTAGTAGCTCTGCCCCTTTTCCTCTCTTAGACAAGAAGAACCTGAACTGTGAGGTCTTCAAATGAAATGTTTAATTTTTTTTAATTGCTTTGTTCACAGTTTAGTGATTTTCATACTGGCATAAAGCATAAATTTTGTTCTTGGCAAATTAAATCCCAATTAAAGTATGTAATTGTATTGTGCTTTTTTGTGCTTTTGAAGATTTTATCTTCAATCCATGTCTCGCTACCAGTATGCACAGATATTCCAGGATCGGTGCTAAATGACAGGTATAGGATAATGTTACAAGATACTTCACTGTATGAAACTAAAGATCACATTAGATGTAAAGAAAACACAGCGCAAAGACATCTTAAAACAATAAGTTATCTTAAGAGTACCATGTGCAAATGGATGCTAAGGGAATGGGGCTGGGAATATGCTGGATAGCAAGCCAACCCTCGATAAGAATTACGGCCCAGGGTTCGACGGCAGAGTCTCACCTATTAACTCACAAAAGGCCTGGAAGCACCCAACCCTGGCTGGGCACAGCTGCGGGTGAATTACAGGCCCAAGACATTCACGGAAATTGTTTATTTGTTTGTCTTACCACACTAAACATAAACAAGAAGGCCTTCCTATACAATATATAAACTGTATTCATTTGTATTTGCCTATATAGATAATATAGATCAAGTTGGTAAGATATCAAACTTTGGTTTGGTCACACAACAAAGACAATCTTCTGGTCACTCATGTGCATGAAGGTTGCAGGGAGGCCTGTAGCCGTTCTCACGAGGCTGGGACACAGCTTTGGGGTGTGCCAGTCCACCACAGTGCTCACACACATACATACTACAGGTGATTTAGAGATTAGCCCACCTGCATGTCTTTGGACTGGGGGAGAAAACCAAAGTATCTGAAGGAAATCCACAGGACTCAGGGAGAACAGTGAAGTCACACAGACATACAGCAGAATGTGGACATTTTTCTCTAACAATCTGCGCAGTGATCTTCCCGTATTCCAGCCCAGGGAGGGGCCGTTACTGTATTGGTGACACCTCGACTGACAATACCGTAGGCGCAACCCTGTGAATTATTTATGAGCCCAACCTTCTCATCCGATGTAATAAAAAACAACTGAGCATAACCTCGATGTTGCATGCTGGGTAATATAATTTTCTTTGTTTAGCGTATAGCTGGTAGCATGCAACTGGTTTGTCAGTGAAAGAGCATGTATTATGGAAGCGTGCACCGTACTGTTATCAAAACCCATATATCCATCCATCCATTGTCCAAACCGCTTATCCTACTAGGTCGCAGTCCGGAGCCTATCCCGGAAGCTACGGGCACGAGGCAGGAAACTACCCAGGACGGGGGGCCAGCCCATCGCAGGGCACACTCACACACCATTCAACTTATTAATATATTTTATGTTATTATATGATAATTGAATTAATAAGATATTGACGTAACAACTGTGCTTGCTTTTCAAAGTGGTAGATACTACATATTTAGTATTAGATATTAAGTGCGTTGCTACACTACCAGTCAGACACCTTTGTACACACTGAGATCATCTACATTTTGAGCATGTTACTCATTTAACATTTTCTAAAAATACACTCAGTATTCATTGCTAACAAATAAATTCACAGTTTTTTCACCATCTGATTACCTTTATTAGCAAGAAAATGTCATATCCTTCATTCATCAGAATATCCTCCTCTAGCAGCTACAACAGCACAGAAAATTTGAGACGTTCAAGGCAAGGGCAGCCTAGAATTTGACTGCGCCATCATCACACAAGCAGTTAATAAGATGTCAGACATGCACTGTTACGTACTCTTTTCATGTCATAAAGGAAACTTGTTTTATTTGAATTTCCCGTACTAAACAAGAATAAAATCAGCAGTTTATGAAATAAACTTTTAAACCTGCAGTGTGCTAAAACTTTTAACTGGCAGCGTATCGATTTTTTTATGTATTCGCTTAAAAACGCATAATCACAGATGCTATTTTTGTAGCAGGGTTTCACTCTGGGTCATTTCAGGTCAGTCTTGACTCCCTCCTCGCCGGTTTCCCTCCCCGCCAAGGGCACATTTATCCGTTTCATTATCACCTGTCGGCATTTCGTTAATTTTTCTCCAGCTCTCCCTCACTGTTTTCTTTGTGCCGCCCCGGGCCCCCCGCGCCTCCCGCCAGTCCCAGTCGCACATCTGCTTTGCGTGGCCCGAATGTGAGAATTGGGGGCCCGCGGCTTTCCCAGCGACCCGGCCTTGGAGACCGCTGGGGACGAGGGCCTGCATGGCCCTGATGTGGGAAAAGTCTGGGAGAGTTTCCGACAGAGCACCGTCAGACGCCCCATTAAAGATAGTCCATGTTTTCTCTCACTGTGTTGGCGGGGTGCGGGGGTGGGTGCGAGGGGAGGGGGAGTACTACTTGTTATACTTCACACGAAAGACAAAACAATAGTACCCGCAGTATGTGCGCTGTGACTCTCTCTAGGGCTTAAGCGTTTCTCACTGCTTGGATGTGACTTTGTAGTCCTGTCATGCCATGGTTCCTTGTCTAAATGTTTGTCAGAGGAACAATAGTAACAAAATTATTCTTGATCGGCTAACAGAGATGCGACTATTTTGTGCAGTTTCAGATGCCTCCGCACAGAGTCCTAGCAAATGTCTTTTTAACTTTCTAATCCCCATTTTCCATCCGTCACCAGGATGGGTATCTCTCAGAGCCCTTCGACTCCCACAGAGAGCCTTTGTCGTTCGCCTGCTCCGCGGAGACCCTCTCCTCGCTCTCTGTAGACCCACCCAGTGCGTCTAGCCGCGATAATAGCATAACTTTGGTCGCAGTGAACATGCCATGACGCATGTCTCAGCCTGAGCGACGCCTCTGTTTGTTCAACATCATTAGATACATCCGACTGGGACGGCGACCTTGTTCACTGCGCACTATCCATCTGTCAGGTTTCCAACATGGCATACGGGAAAGAGAAAGGTCGCTCTTGTCCTTCTTGTCCTCCTTTGTTTCAAGCTCCAGTGATATTACACGTTACATTCCTCTTTTTCCCGCTATCTCCCTTTTTCGTTGACTCAGTAGGGTGGTGCCCAGCTGGCAGTGGTATCCACGCTCTGGTTTATATTAGATGTGAGTCACTTCACATTTTTTGTTTATATCACCCCCGTTTCACATGCTGTTGAGGGAATTTTTCCTCCAGTTTTTTTTTTCCTTCCAACTCATCCTTTGGTGGGAGACACGCAAAGAAGGCTCCCCTGGGGGGGCGCCGGGGTGCATGTGCCGTGGGTGGGACGCACGGATCTGGATGGGGCGAAACGTCACTCGGTAATTGGGGCCCTGGTGTCATGTGACTTTCTCACACAGTTTATAGGAAGTTGACGAGTCAGAGTGACTTATGGATGATGCAGTCGTATCCTTCTGGTCAGGGATTAAAAAAATATCCACAACTCTGGTGGCCAGAAATAACATTCTGAACTTTTTTTTTGGGGGGGGGGGGGGGGGTGGAAGTATGATTTTTCCATTTTGTCAGGGCTGGGGTCAATAGAATGCAATAATAATAATAATAATAATAAAAGTATCAAAGTTCAAAAGACAAACTTTTAATGGCGCAAAAAAAACTTTTAATGACATTATCAGGACATTTTAAAACGGTTGTTCATCGCAGGCTGATCTTGCGTTTTGCCCGTATACCTACGTACACATTAGCTACATTTTTGTGGCGAAACCCAGTGACATCTTATCTCAAGCTCGCATCTTAAGAAAAGCCAAACAGAAAGAAGAGCTTTATCTATCGGGGTTACAGTGTTTTATAAGTGCAAGCAACTGAACTTTTCACTGAATAATGCTCTGCACTCGTCAGGTCTCTTTTTGGATGATAGCGATCTTGAAGTTACAGAACCATTTGCCCAGTACAGAGGGGGCAATTGGTAACCGGCGGGCAGAACACTTCCTGGAGGCGGCCCTGTCGCTACTGCGGCATTGTGGGAAATGCCCATCTATGTCCCTGACACCCCAACTGAGCCGGGAATGCTCTCTGCTGTAATTTCATGCACAAAAAGTTTACGACTCAAGGCAGCCCTTAAGATATTTACTGTGTTATTGCTAGAGAATGAGTTCATTCATGTCGTATATAGCTGCATTCGCAGAATCCCCAAGCAGATTTGTACTTTCCCACAAGACCTTAACCTCTCAGATGCCAAAGGGGCTGGATTTTTTAACTTGCTCCACTACTTGGAAGCTGTCAGAGGAAAATAGGGGGTCCTCCCAGGGATGCTATCTGCAGGAGCTTTCGGGTGTTTCCAATCAAAATCTCAACATGGAACTTTCTGGCAATGGGGAAACAGGAGCCTCTTTCACGCTGAAGCTGAAGCTGAAGCTGAAGAATGCCAATGCTGAAGCAGTAAGAGACTGAAAGTAAACTGGAGTTTCCCTTCAATACAAACCGTCGACCACAGTCAGAACCTTGATTAGTGAGATAAACACATTTCCTCCGAGATATACTGTCATGATTCTCTTTTTGCAATAGTTTGCAAAAATATATATCTTCATAAAATATAATTAAATATTCGTAAAAGTATTATTTTGACAATATGCTGAACTAAAAGTTTTTTTTATTTATTTATTTATAAAATTCCTCTGGTTTCCAGCTCATAATGGGCTGGGACACTGGGAAGTGTGGGAAAAGGATTAGCAGGTGTATCACAATTTTTTCAGTATTTTTTTTGTGCTTTACTAACTGTTGAATTGATTGCATTAAATTCCGACGCTAAAATTTGCAGAGCTTGCAAGAGCTTGAACCTCATGTAAGTTTTCAAAAGATCATGGGACCTCTGGTACAATAAGAATAATGGTTAGGGGAGGGAATAGCTGCTGCTATCTATGTAATTTTTAACACACCACACGCACTTTCTGTGTTTATCTCATCCCTCCCTGATGCTGATTATGACAGCCCTGTATTTTGAGCACACTCATCATGCTACTTCTGTGGCTGTCGAGGGCAGAGGTCCGACCGCAGCTCTAACCCAAATACGTCTCTGTCTACGGTCCTCATTAACTGTGCCTGTGGCCCATAGACACGCAACACGACGGTCAGTCCGATCCCAGCCTCCAAGGAGTATGAAAATTATAAGGAAGAGAAGCTAAAAATGTTGCCAGCTTGTTATGGTTTTCATTTCTTGGCATCTGTTGGCATCTACAGCTATTTGCAGGCAGAACTGTTTTTAAAAGTAGCTGCTTTGGCATTTTTCTCCAAGAAAGTTGCATTTCATACAGATGCAAAGGGTTATGTAGCAAGACATACATCCATCTAAACATCTTCCATATCATTTATCCAGTAAAATGTCATGGTGAACCTGAAGTCAGAGAGAAGCACAGAGCAAAAGGTAGGAGACACCATGAATATCCATCCATCCATTTTTCGAACCGTTTATCCCACTGGGTCGCGAGGGGTCCGGAGCCCATCCCAGAAACAATGGGCATGAGGCAGGGAACAACCCAGGATGGGGGGCCAGCCCATCGCAGGGCACACTCACACACAATTCACTCACATATGCACTCCTATGGGCAATTTAGCAATTCCAATTAGCCTCAGCATGTTTTTGGACTGTGGGGGGAAACTGGAGTACCCGGAGGAAACCCCACGACGACATGGGGAGAACATGCAAACTCCACACACATGTGACCCAGGCTCGAACCCGGGTCCCAGAGGTGTGAGGCAACAGTGCTAACCACTGCACCACCATGCCGCCCCACCATGAATATTTTTGCTAAAAAAAAGTGATATACTGAAACAATCTGGTATCTCTCTGGCAAAAGTCCTTAGGACTTTGTGACCAAAATGTCATTGTTTCAAATCTCGTATCAAGAAACAATATTATAACTACTTTAACTACTACTAATAATATCAATGTACCCGGTATTCAAGACTATCAAGGTTATCTTGTGAAAGTTCTTCTTCTGTGTGGCTTTGAGCTGCAGTCTCTGCTGTTTTCCACATGCACATGTAAGCCAGAGGATCGTCTGGAAGTTCTTGCCTTCAGATGAACCCGGTTCCCCAAGCTGTCCTTCGTCCAGAGTGGCTGGAAAAAGTAGATTTATGGAGGAGCCAGTGTCAGGTTTAGCCAGCAGAGGCCGACGCACTACTGGGCAGTAAATCAAGAAAACGGGAAGGGGAACAGGCCCGAAAGATCAACTGTCATCAAGGGCTGAAGGTTAACAGTGTGGAGGTATAGATCAAGTGGCCCGAACTTGCATTTTTCTGTTTATGGGTGAAGTCAAATGCATCAGAGAGTTCTGTGCAGCTTAAAGGTCTACTGGATGGTTTCGCAGCTGTATATAGCATGGTAGTTCAGTGGGTAGCAGGGCTACTTCACACCCCCCGTGCTGGGGGTTGAATCCGACCTCTGCTCTGTTTGCATGTTCTTTCTGTCGTTCAGGTTCTTCCAGAAACCTGGATTCCATGCATAATCTAAAGACACGCAGTTCAGCCAACTGCCCACGGCACATCATCACATATACATGTGCGTACTGGCGTCCTGCCTTGTGCCCTGGGGGTTTGCTCCAAGCCATGCCATCACCCAGATCAGGAGCCTCTCTCAGAAGACCTACGATGCAAGTCTGGGTATGTTGGCCATCAATGGGCGCTCATGCACTGCAGCATGGATTTGGCATCTTCAATTCACTTGAAAGTCTAACCGGCATTCCTGATTGGCAAATTGAGAACATGCACACAGCGAGAAGGTCCTGGGTTCGGTCCTGGGTCCTTTCTGTGTTCACACACTCTCCCCTTGTTTGCACGGGGGCTCCGGCTTCCTTGCACACTCCAAAGGTTTGCCGGGCAGGTTGATTGGTGAGTCTAAATTGGCCTTGTAGTTGTGTGTGCCCTGCGGTGTGTTGGCGGTTGCCCAGGATTGGTTCCTGCCTGTGCCCATTGTTCCCGGGATGGGTAATGGTCCCCCCCCACAACCCCAGGTAGGATTAAGCAGTTTCAGAGGATGGATGGAGAACATGCAACCTTCACACACACAGAGCTGAGACTGAAATTGATCTAACAGCCTCAGAAGTATGAGATGTCATGCTACTCCCTGTACCACCCAGATTTAATGATTCTTAGCATAATAACAATAAAATACAGTAACACAATATCACACCCTCTCCAGATCTTGCCTCGGACCCAATGCGTCGCTGCCAAAGAGGACATAGGTGTCGGAGGCGATGAGAACGGGACCAAACTCCGCCCTCATCTGCTTTTGTTAGCTCCCAGAGAAGAGCGGTGCATTTTTCAGAACACTGTACGGAAAATACCTGTTATTACAAGCAGGTTTTCGTGTTTATTGACACAGACTAGTTGAAAGTTGTGTAAGAAGAGCTAAACCAGGGACCACACAAGAAAGTAAAACAGTGGTGTAATTGGGAAATAAAAAAAAAAAGTAAAATGCTTGCAAAAACAAAAAAAAAAGGGAAAAAAAATACATGATAGGAGGGAAAGTTGGGACAGAGAGTGAGAAGGGCGAAGCTGAGAGACTTGGCAGGACGGAAGACCGAAGCCCGGCTTTCTCAGGGAGGGGAGAAGGTGGGGGCAGCTTTGCCGAAACAGTATCAGGCCCAGTTAGCATGGCTTTACTTTTTCTCCATTCACACCCAGCCCCCACCCCACCCGGCCGCAGATATTCACCCCATACTCCACCCCAGCCCACTCTTATCTCCTATGTCTTTCCCCAGATTCTCTTCATCCTCGCTTCTCCCGCTAAAACACCGGCCCGCAGAACAATGCGTCGTTAGGGTCCCCGTTCTCGGCTCGATATTTATTTTTGGCACCCCACCTCTGCTTTGGCGTGGAGTCGCATACGTCCGATGACTCGAGATCCGTCGCAAAAAAAAAAAACCTGAATGAACGGGGCACCGAGGTTTTGCCTCTTGTTCGTCCTTCGTCGTTTGTTAGTATCAGAGCGTGAATAAAGTCTGTTTATCGCTTGTGACTGAGATGGTTTCAAGGACGAAATATGACTAGAATCAACCTGCATTGTTCAGACATTGCCGCAAAGTAAACAAGATATCGGTCGGATATAATCATGTCGGTATCCGCATTTCATATTGGCGAGTGAGTCAATAAAATTGTTCCCTGGTTGACACGCACAACCCAAGTTCTCTGGGTTGTATAGAGTAAATTTGGTCAGTTTTTTGAACATACTGTTAGCAAAGTTGCAAACAAAGCAAGAAAGAGGACTTTGACGGGGTAGTGCACTTTGAGGGGGCTGTGTGAAATATGGAGTGGGGGGAGACAGGCTGGGTACTCTGATTGGAAGCAGATGTTGGAAAGAGCAAAGGCAGACAGGGGCTTGTTTCTGAAAATTCTCAGGATTCAGCCTTCCTTTCTGGGCCCTGGCTCTCACAGCCAATCAGAGGTTGGCTCTGCCTGGTCTCAGAGGCACACGGGCAAACTGATTGGTTCCAGGGACAGAAACGTGGGCGTGGAGAGCAGATGTCCTGGGAATGCTGGCGAATCCCATCCGGCCTGCAGCTGAAAAGCAGCGAAAACATTAAATGCGGCAACTGGGCAGTAACCAAAACCTGTTCTTATCCAGCTGCACAGTCACACACAGACACACACACACACACACGCACACACACACACACACTGTCCACTTGTACAAACAGAAGCACACGTGCATGGAATCACATTTATAGTCAGAAATAGGAAAAAGTACTGATTCATTGTGTAAGAGACTGGGGATAATGGAATAGAATGATTCAACTGCAATATCATAAGCAATTCACTTCCATTTCATTCGCTTAATCAGTTTCTTGTCAGTATTTAGCAGGTGTGATTTGCCTGTCTTACCCTTGACATTAAGAGGGCTGCTCATTTCATGGTATTATTTCTATAATAAGAGTAACAACAATAAACAATATTATCAATGTGTCACTGTACTATACTGCCATTTACTATGCTGCAATATTAGTCACTGGAAAGGTGCGAATCAAAAGAACTAAATTAACATTTAGCCTACCTGCTAACATATTTAAACAGAGAAGATCTACCAGTGCTATTTTCAATACAGAAATTGTCAAAAAAAACTGGAAAGAGACAAAAAATATAGTAAAGCATTCTTTTCTTAGCCTCTAAGGGCGGTTGGCATCTTCCCCTTAAGTGTGACCTGTTTAACTGCAGTGCCATGTTTTCTTGTGCGAGAACCTATTTTTTGAGCAGAAGGTAAACGAAGTGAGATAAATAAAATTTAAACCACCTCCAGACAGCGCACTGAGCAGCCTTGGTACAGTTGGCGTCGTCCATATGATGTTGGTTGCAAACTAGCGTTAGCGCTGGCTCACTCCGGGAAGCTCAGTGTGTTGTTATTGGTTTGAGCATGAAGCACGAATTCCTGGTGGACAACAAAAGTAGAGATGCCTGCCGACATTCTTTGGTGGCTGCACCCCCAGATGCCCTCTGAGCTTCTCCTTATAGTGGAAGCTCACGTCTCCCTGTGCCCTGGTGATTAGCAGCCCACGCCGATGGTAGCGATCAGTCATTGTTACTAATGGAGGGTCCTCATTACCATCTGAAGCCACCTCATTTCCTGTCCAGAATACAGGCCACCATCCGACCTATCCCCCTCATGAATATGGTCTGGCCCGCACAGGAAGCTCTCATTCCTGGGGAGACCCCGGCGGGCGCGTGTCCACAGCCCCCCGCACACCGGTGCCCCACACGGGGCGGCCCATGTTATTGGTAAATGTGACAGCTGTAATAAAAATGCAAATGGCGACCTAAGCTGAGAGGCCTCTTCCCTGACCCCTGCAAACCTCCATAATATAGTCAACATCCGTCCCCGACGTCTTGGTCTGTGGCAAGAGGGGAAACACATTAGCAAGAAACAAAAGGTGAGGGACGCTTCTGCGATGCTGGAGTGAGTAAATAAAATAAAATAGTTTAATAGCACGTTTTCCGAGAAGGCCATAGAGTGCACACCTTACTTACTAATTGTGCGCTCACAGTGCTGTGTATTGTCCCTGCTGTTACCACTGGGTTCCCTAAGGTGGCAGAAACTGGGAAACCATTTTCCCAAGTTAGTATCATGGGAATGTTATTTATCAAGTACCAGTGACAGTATAATTACATAGCTAAGCATTTAAATGAAAATTCCGCTCAGTGTTAACCGACGAGATTCGATTTCGCCGCACAGCACTATGAGACACAAAGACAACATTTTCCACGCTGTTGTTCTCGGGGCGAGAATGCATAGTTTTAGCCAGGGTGTCGAGGATCCCAACAAAACTAAAAAAGACAATGATTAGCCACAGCTGTCATAAACAGGAACGTGCTAAAAGCAGAGCCGAGTAAGAATTTAGGCCACTTTCTGCGCTGTGTGATGCCACTCACTGCGGTGCACCCAAAGCATGTCCAGGCTTCTCACGTCAGACAGCCCTGCTCTTAAATTGCAAGCCGACATGTTTCTTAATGCTAATCATTCACATTTGAGTTTCACTTCATTTTTATGATTTCATATTATTAAATCCAAATGTATCTCACTGAACCAATTTAAAGAAGCATACCACTTTAAGAAAATGGCCAAATTAAATAACAGTTCATATTCATTTTTTTGTATTATGTTTGGAAGTCCGCAGAAGAGGTAAGATGTTATTGCCTCCACAGACTATAACATGTACCCCAATATGCTGCAATCATTGTAATAATAAATATCAGATTTTTATTTAATTTCATTTTTAAATATAGTTTATCCATGCAGCAAACAAAGACTGTCTGACTCAAGAGTAACAGGTGCAGAAAGCCAATGGTTGTTAGACTTCAGAAAACACTTTTTAACACTGATGTAGTAAATATACAACCTACATGTGGCTGAAACTGAGAGAGGTGTATGTTCATTCGAACAAGGAAATGTGCATGTTTTAGGTAAGTAAACCCGTTTTCCAGAAACATGAATTTCAGGTGCCAGTTGTTTGCAGGTCCACTTCCTGCATTTCATCCTTACAATATTACTGCAACAAGAACCAGCAGCGTTTCCAGCCTTCAGAAATAATCAGAGCCTCGAGGATCCGAACCCTGCACATCACACTGAGGGCGACCTCGCGCCTAACATCACGTCCCTCCTGATTCCTTAAATAAGACCATCCCCACATTTATTTATGCTCAGGCAATCTAAGAGACAGCCGAGTCCACTAAGTAAATATTTGGGTGGGGAGCGGAAATGGGGACAGTCTCCTCAGAGAGCGACAGAAGGGACACAGGTCTCCCCCCACCACCATCTGCAGGCCTCCGCCAGGTGAGCCTCCTCAATCTCTCTTTCTTTGTATGCTCCTCTCTCTTTTTCAAAAGCAATGGAAACTTCTTTCGGTGAGATAAAAATAACCAGTGAAATCCCCATCTACTTGCAGGTCTGCAGTTTTATTTTTTTTTCCATAACAGACATGCAACCTCTGTGCATGTAGCGTGTGAAGGTGCCGCTGAACCCGGGACGGTATCAGGCCGGGCAGGAGTGGACCCTCATCGCTGGGAAGCGTGGAGAAGAAGGTGAAGAGGGGGCATGATAATCCAGACCCTCCTACACAGAGCTTAGCACCCTGGGGTCAAAAAGGTCCCTGGCCACCAAAAGCTGCAACCGAGTGTGTGCAAGGAAATCAGCGAGAGGTGTGAGGAAGTCACATCTGATAAGACACCTCCTTGTATTTTGTTTTGGGTGTCACGCTGCGATGGCTGCCAGCCGTGAGCTGGAAGCCGGCGTCTGAGAAGCCGGCATGTCTGCCGGGCGTGCATCACGGAGGGTGACACAGACCTACACGGTACAAGTGAAGACCAAATTTATGAAACGCATTCAAGTCCACGGGATACATTCTCAAGAAAATGAGTTTTGGAAATTTAACAAAAGTTCTTTGTTGGATTGCATGGGGTCTGAGTGAGTTTTGGTTGGCAGTACTGTAGCACATGAGGAAGCCTGACTTTCTGATTTTCTTTGCTGATTCTCCTAGACTCCTAACAATTCCTGTTATATCCTCCTAAATATTATACTAGAATAAAATAGTTTCTTCTTCTTTTTCTGCTAATTGTTATTATTGTTATGACAGAAACAGTCAAGAGGTATTATTTAGTCCAGGGCAATCAAAGGCATAATCAAAAGGCTGGGATGCTGTCGAGGTCACAGAACGGACGGTCGTGTAAGATGGGGAAGTCGGTCCAACACTGAAGACAAAGGACCGGGAGTCGGGAGATCAGAAGGATAAAGGAAAACCAGGAGCGAACGGGAACACAGCAGGCAGCTCGGATCAGGGCTATGGAAGACAAGCAAGAAATGCTCAGTATAGCAACACATGCAGGAACTGTGAGGTAGCTCCAGATTTAAAGAGGCAGGGGGTCACCAGTATCACTGGGCCAGGAGGCACATAGTGGCTGAGACCCTGGAGTGCCCCAAGCTGAGGGTAGTATGTACCCATTGCATAGTGGACGACGGTGGAGGGAACATAGACCTTTCTGGTGGGGGCAGGCTCATGGCGCCGGGCCTCTCACATCGAGCCGACTTGATGAGTGACAGGACTGAGAAAACAAGAGTCAAGTCAAATAGGGGCTGGTTCATCACTTTCAACTGAAGGGGCAAACTGACGAGAGAGGCCAACCTCCATGGTGTTCATCACCCTGGGGAGGGTTGACACTTTGAAGCTAAAGCATGCAAAGAAGAGGGCCCACCAAGCCAGTCACAGGGTGCGACTCTTAGCAGATTTCAGATAGTTGATGTTGTGATGGTCGCTGGGCAGTACCCTCCAGCTTGTGCTAACGTCCCTCCAGCCTGTGCTAACGTCCCTCCAGCCTGTGCTAACGTCCCTCCAGCGCTAACTTGATGGCGAACAGCTCCCAGTTGCTGATGTCCTACTTTCTCTCCGCAGTGGTCAGCTTCCTGGAAAAAGAACCCACTGGGATGCAACTTCCCACTTCCACTGCAGCATTGAGAGAATGTGACTCCCACTCCACCTCCAGCTCGGATACGGATCAGGATGTGGGCACTATGGAGATGAAGCTTGGTGCAGATCTCGGCATAAGGGACCTGCTAAAGGCCGAGGGGAGCAGAGGCAAGGGCTCGCGGTGCTTATGGGTAATAACGTTTAGAGCTCGATAGTCAATGTGTGGGTGGAGACCTCGGTCCTTATTTTTTTTAAAAAAGCTCCTATCAATATGAATGGCCCTTTTGTACAAAGAGGTTTTTCCAGCTCCGCGCAAAGCACAGTCAATCCTGTCGCTAAGATAAAAGGTTACATTTATAAAGAGAAAAACAAAGGTTCAGTGCTTAGGAGGATCGAGAAGCTGCACATTCGTCACTCGAGACAGGAGGCCCTGCTTGGGAAGGTCATGCTTTTTATGCCCCAGAAACTGATTTATGTGACAAAATTACAGGTCAAAGATATTTTAAACATTATTCCTGTGTCTTTAGTTTCCACCAAATCATTTCAAATTCCAGTCTATTTATACCGATTCTTTCCAATGCTGTTAATCTGCCTTTTTTTGACAATATACATGCAAACATCAGAGAGAAGTCAAAATTAGCAGCTCCCTTAGCAGGAACATCTGAGTAAAAATGCACCCAAATACTAAATATATCAATACCTTTTATTTAATACTAATTCCATAGTGATGAAGCCTCATCGTCTTACATGGTCCATATATTCATTTTCACACCTAATATGGGGGGAAAACACAATGTCAATAAAGTACTTGGCAGTGGACAGACTCACAGCCATCAGAAAGTTCAAGGTCTGAAAGGTCGGAAATCGGAATCCCATCTGTCTTTGACCCTGAGACTCTGGGGAGCCGAAATAAACTTCAGCTTTAGGACTGAGAAAGAGTTCAAAATGTCTTTCTTTTGTCTGACACTCCTGCCTGAAATGCACCTCGATTTCATATCAAATTCAGCTTCCATGCAGTCTGGCCTCCATGGGTGGCTTATCCCCAGCTTTTTTGTTGCATGGTGAACTTATTTGTCTAAATGTTGTTTGGAATGGACACCAAAGGCAATCTGTTACACCTTAAACTAACACACGATGTATATCTACTATATTACAGAGTTTTTAGTAAATCATGTGGCATCGTTGCACAATAGCATTCTTACCGATTGCATCATTGCGTGAACGGTCATTGTTGCTTAATGACGCTTATTTACTTGCACCATCTGCCAGATAAATAAATGGAAACTCGGGAAACCAACCAAAAAGAATCTAAAAAATACAGTTAGTTATGTATTTAAAAAATAAAGAGAAAATAACAAGCCTTTCATATCTCTGTACTGTTGATGATTTGAACGGGCCGCAGTTTTTAGATCATTAGCCGTTTTTTACTTTTGCGGAAGCTTCAACGAATACCAATGATGTCCATTCCTGCATGTTTAGTGGCAGTGTTAGTCAGAGATATAAATCAATACCCGGAAAGTTAAATCAGATACTACAGTGAAGAGTCTCCTCTCGTATGCAGCAGTAGGCACTGCCATTCCGCCGGCTGTGCTTACGAACCAGTGCTTCATCTTCTTTTGTTATATGCCTTTCTATAAAGGCTGTATTGTTCATCATGTGGTACCAGGACAACAATGTAACTTCCTAATTTTACTCATATTTAAAGTAATTATTAATATTTTATTAGTATTAATATTTTTATTCACTTAATGACGTTCATGAGGTTTTGTGACCAGACAAACTTAGCTCTTTCTAAAAGTCATACCCTACATAAATAATGACACACTATAAGACTAAATAGATACACAAGTTTCATATAATCACCCTAAAGACATGCAGGGGTTGGGCAGTGAAACTGAAACACCTGGTGAACAGTGTTTGAGGTTTCACACCTATATATGCACGATGATTGCACATTCTATTGGTAACGGCAGAGGTTGAATTAGCAGAGTAATAGCACAGCTGTGCGTAAAATATTGCAATCCATGCAACATAATATGAGAAACACCAAAGTACAAAAGAGGACAAAGTGTTGGTGCGCGTCTCCTTGGTGCATCTGTGACAGCAAGTCTTCGTGGTGCATCCAGGGTAATGTCGGCACCCCACCATGAAGGACGTACCACATCAAGCAGGAGTAACTGTGGATGTAAGAGGAAGATGTCTGTATTCAACAACATGAAGCCACAGCCACCCAACTCACTGCAGAATTAAATGCGCACCAGGAGCTCCACAGGGTCAGCATTCATGGTTGGGCTGCTATCGCCACACCTTTTGTCACTTGTACCCAATGTTGGGTTCACTGGTGCCAGCAGCACAAATCTTGGGCTGTGGACAATGTGAAACATGTATTGTTCTCTGATGAGTCCAGCTTCACTGTCTTACGTACATCTGTAAGCGTTACAGTGTGGAGAAACCCCGAAGAGGCTTACCGCCTGGACTGTTACGTAGGTGACAGGATCAGTTTTGACAGGATCAGCATTTTATTTGGACTGCAATATCACGGTATTCCCTAGATTCACTACTTCTTTTAGGTGGGCACGTCATTGCCAAGGACTTCCAAACCATTCTGGAGGACCATGATCACCCGGTGGTTCAAACATTATAACCTGAAGGTGGTGCTGTGTGTCAGGCTCATAATGCACCAATACACACTAGTGACAGAGTGGTTTAATGAACATCTCCCATGGCCTGCACAGTCACCAGACCTGAATATTATTGAGCCACTTTGGGGCGGCGAAGTCAGGAAATGTTTTCCTGCACCAGCTTCACATAGTGACCCGGCCACTGTTCTACAAGAGGAATGGCTCCGAATTTATTGTGGTCTAAAACTTGATGTTTCGGTTTCATTGTCCAACCCCTGTATTTGGGTCTCTGACTTTAATCAAGTAAATAGGAAATACCTTTGAATACAAGGATTAAATATATAAATGGCAAAATAAAGTATATGAAAATTAAAAATACTAAAGGAATATACCACACAATTACATTTTGTAAATGATAATACTTGGTTTTACATTTCATAGTCTAAATAATGCATGTTGTATATTTTTCATTTTGCTGCAAATTACATTTATGTACATTTACATTGATGTTCATGCTAACTAGCTTCGATAGAGTGCACTTTTCCACGCCTTACCCACAAGCACGTACTCTAATGGGCACCATTAAATTCTGGACAGTTTCTAGAATATCCTCTGCATGCCTATATATGGAATATTACATATTATTTTGGAGGCCTGATGAGGTTTTGTAATACAAATATGTTTCACATGGTGACAAAACAAGAATTAAAGGGAAAATGCTGACAAAATATTTATGTTCTCATTACTATTTATAAAACTGTTATTTTATTTTTTTTTTGTAGCTCACATGAAAAACATGACCCCTCCCAGTAAGCTATTCTCAGTCGACCTGTTTTTTGCTGCATTGCATTTTGGGAAACCTTGGGATGAGCTGGGTTACATTATGGTTAACGTGATCTCACTATAGCGGTCCCGTAATGAAACAAAAATTTCCCTGTCAGAAATAACTGGAAGGGGTCAGCTGTGGATCGGACTAGTGAATTAGCAGCGTCTTTGATTTGCTTGCCGCTGGGGTGTGGACGGGATGAGATCTCGGCAAAGGAGACACAGAGAGCCCAGGAGGGAGATAGTGCTCTGTGTTTTTATTTAGACATGTGGAATTTATTGAAGTCTAGGACTGCAAGCGGATGAATGGGCCACTATGACTGTATCCCTGCTGACGCCACCCGCACACTAACCATCGGTACGTGATTGGATGAAAACACTGGGGGAGGGGTCACGAGGGTGGGGGATCCGGGCAGGTCCAGTTTACCAGCCCAGGCAGCTCTCCAGAGAGGAACGGGAACAATGGACTTGCACGACGTCAGAATGGGTCATCGCGTTCCAGGCGTTTTGTTATTAAATCATCTTCCAGTTCAGGTGGGAAAAATCTGTATATCAATATCTCGATTCTGGGAAGGGGGGGGGGGGCGGCATGGTGGTGCAGTGGTTAGCACTGTTGCCTCACACCTCTGGGACCCGGGTTCGAGTCTCCACCTGGGTCACATGTGTCTGGAGTTTGCATGTTCTCCCCATGTCGTCGTGGGGTTTCCTCCGGGTACTCCGGTTTCCCCCCCACAGTCCAAAAACATGCTGAGGCTAATTGGAGTTGCTAATTGCCCGTAGGTGTGCATGTGTGAGTGAATGGTGTGTGAGTGTGTGCCCAGCAATGGGCTGGCCCCCCATCCTGGGTTGTTCCCTGCCTCGTGCCCATTGCTTCCAGGATAGGCTCCGGACCCCCCACGACCCAGTAGGATAAGCGGTTTGGAAAATGGTTGGATGGATGGAGTCTGGGGAGGGTTGGGGATTCTGGATGAGTGAGATCAAGTCTTGTCATTAAACAAAAAGAAAATCATTGACAGCATGGAATCATTGAAATTTAATTCCATTAAGTTAAATGAGTATGAATGGATGGATGATACCATTTCAAGTGTATTCTCTGTTTCAACCTTTTAAACACCCTGAGCGTCATAAGCAACACAGGACACGGCATACCCTGAAAATCATATATTTAATGTTTAACTCCCAAAAAATAAAATAATCACTTACCCTTTAAATCATCTTTGGTCCTTTTAAAAAATAAATAACAACCAGTACTTCAAGGACAGCATCCCAGCATACGCGAGCTGACAGCGGAGCCTCTCCTTGAATCTCTGTTAGCACTTTAACAGTAATGCCGTTTGGTGAGGAAGTGAGCCCTCTTTCTGGAGTTAACAACCTCCTGTGTCCATCTCACGCCGCTGAGAATATGGGGTTTTGTGTATCAATGTCTGCATATGTCCTAAGTGAACATCTGGCATGTTCATCCTTGCACACGGATCTTAATACCTTCTGTTGTCGAAATGCTTTACCAGTGTTCATAGAGTGGGCATGGAATGGAGCTAAGTGCTTATTAAACTTTAACAAATCACATTAATCAGAGACATGAATAAATTATGTTGTGGATCATAATCTTACGATGGTTATCAACCATATAAATTCATCTCTCTTGGTTTCCAATGGCATTTAAAGGGTACCGGGTCCCTATCGATACTGTATGCAGGTCAGGTGTTAGAAACAAAGGAATGTGGCCTTCTATGGCAAGGAGATCTTTCGAGACAAACAAAAAATTAAAACACAGCACACAGAACAGTTCAGCATTTTCTCACATATATTTCTGTAACATAACAATTTAGTACAATAAGAATAGACGCTACAGTTTATAAAAACCTTCCAGCAGAAATCAATGATGGGCCAGCATCAGCCTTTTCTTACGTAACTGTTTTGCAGACAGGTCTTCAATATTTCGTTCATTTTTTTTTTTATGTATATAAAAAAGAAAAAAAAAAATCGCTACATTTATTTAGTTTCACCTCGACCTTCATTTCCTGTTAAAGCACCAGCTGTCTGCATCTTATATTTCAAAGTTTATAAAATATAAATTATTTGAAAAATATTCAAATGTTTGTGAAACAATATTTAAAAAAGATCTCAATAACATAAAAATACAGGAACACTATAAAATATACAAAAAACGGGAACAACAGTAACATCGACGACAAAAATTCCTTACGGAATACTAGGTGGTATGCATTTAAATACCACAGGTAATAAGTGTGTGTCTGGATGACTGTGTGTGAGTGTGTGTGTGTGTTTGTGTTTATGCGTTTTTGTAAATGTCAAAATTAAGTCCATTTAACATGATCCGTGCAACACGTGATTACAATATACATAACACTGTGGGTACGCGATATGATTTTCTCACTGATAAGATTTTGTAGCCAGACAAGCTACGTCCTATAACGCAGACGATTCTGTAAAAAGACATCAGACGAAAGTGATCAGCCCAAAGCTGTGAATGGCACAGTGAACGCAGTTATCCGGAAGGCCAAACCTCCACACCAGTGCGCCTCACATTCTTTGGAATGACAGAATGAACAAAAACGTATAAGGAATGAAACGACTGCATGTTTATCGTAGCTCACATCAGACAAACTTTTTTTGTTTTCAGAGGTTCGGTGTGTACGTTCGGCAACATGTGTGTGAACAGAAGATGTCAGGTTCCATCTACAAACAGCGGTAGCACTAAAGATTCCTGACCCCCCCATCCTATATAGCACCCCAGTTTATAAAACACAACCGGATCCAACCAGTAAGTGTGGAAGTAAAGCTTTTTAATCTCACCCATGGCAATAAGTATAAATGGATTGTCTGGCAGGAAAATTTAAGGCTATCATTTATTTGGATAAAATCGGGAAAAACACCATTTCACGTACAAAATTCCAGCCCCTGTTTATGAAAGAGTGGATGTACATTTTGTTCCCTATTACTAGCATTATCTGTTTTGTTTGTTTTTCAATTGAGCTCCTCCTAATAGATCATATGAAATATAATCTGTACAAACAGACAACTGCAATGGTATTATAAGCACAAGTGACATTCGGCCATTGTAAACAATAACATTTTTATTTTAAGATGATATTTTAAGACTGGCTTTTCCCATACAGTCCTCATACAGTGATATTCTCATTGGGCGGAATCCTCACATGTCTTTCTTTGACTTTATCCGGGGGGGGGGGAGGTGGGGGGGGGAACCAGGTCTGGAAACGTCTCACTTAAATTCAACTGCTTTGAATTAATACATAAATATGTCAGTAATGTATCATCCAAACTCAATAGAATAATGTTTAGCCCAAAAAAATAAAAATGACGTATCTCTCATGGATCAGTTAAAACAATGTTGCTTTGTACTTCATACTGGCTAGTGACTTCCTCGACATCGACCAAGATGCATTCGCCTCAAAACCGTCCTCATAGCTGGCGTCCCTTCTTACCGCTTCTCTTTAACGCTTATTAGTGGAATCGACTAGCTACAACAAAACAGAGGGGTGGGGGGGGGATTTTCATTCCTCCAAATCCAGTCCTTACGACCCCAATGCCCAAACATGTATCCAGACCATAGGTCCCTTTTCCATCCACCTATTTATGAAGCGAAGCGGACCAGCAAATACCTCATAATTCGCCCTGACTCCCCTGACGCCTACAGTCTCTCAAAATATAGAGCAGCTCTTTTCAGTCCCCTTTTCAACCCATTCTGTCTGTTTACCTTCTCATTCCAGTAAAAACCCCTGGGTTACAATGGCCAGTCCCGCTCATTATGACTTTAGGCAACTTAACTCAGTGTAAGATGAGAGACGCTTATTCTTTTCCCAAGGTTATTGAATTTCTAATACACACTGAAATACAGTACATTCAACCTATGTTCCCAGTCCTTCCTCTGTAACAAATACCTCAAGTAAATGGCTCGCAATTCAATTAAGGCTGATTCAATTAAACGAGCAGGGTTCCCCTTCGCTTTTGCTTCGACTTTTAAGATTTGTCACTTTTCAGGTTATTTTTCCAACATCATTTGCTGATTTCAGCAACTGTTTTGTTGGGAAAAAAAAAAAACTGCCGGCTGTTAAAATGATGAAAATCAATAGGAATTAGGAATATTACGCTCTATTTCACCGCACAATTACACCTCTGGTAGCAAAATAAAAGAATTAACAAACATGAGCTTCTCCATCCTTGTTTTGCAGCCGTACGAGATGATGAGGCTGTTAACCTGGGCTATTCTGTGATACGGAGCTCCAGACCTCTGACCCGCGTCAACAGTCTTTCAACCCTCACATAACCGGAAAGCCTGTGGATGCGCGTGGATCGCGTCGAAAAGGCCGACAAGGAAACGACTACAAGCTACTTTGCAGTCAGTGCTGTGTGTGTGAGTGCATGTGTTTTAACGCTGAGGGAATGTGTGTGCAACACGAAGGCAACTGCTGCAGTCAAGAGGCAAAACGGCCACTTTCAGTTATGGGAAGTGGGCTCTCTTGAAATGACTAAGCATGTTTTCAACACATATGAAAATGTCAGTGTCGACAGAAGCAAAAATCAATTGTCAGATTATCCCTCCATAATCTGGAGCCCAGAATCGACACACATTTATAATTTTACAATTTCCTACCCCCATAAACACAAGATCTTCTGGGGAAAATGCTAGCAGACACCTACGTAACATGGAATTCATCAAGACAGGAGTTAAAAAAAAATAATACTGGCACAAACGTCTAGTAAAAAAAAAATAATAATAAAAAATCAACAATGAAACACTTTTTGGATCTCGGCTTGGGGCTCTGCCCATGTTCTGTGTGCAGAGAGGCAGAGAGGCTGTATGTATACATCATATACACATATATAGTTCCTCTGAAATTTTGGCAACAGTTATCGTGGCAGGAACCTTTTCGTCCCGGACCTGTCCATCTCGCCATCTTCCACATGTTTTCCTGCTCCCTTCCATGTCAGTTGCTTGTGCTATTAAGCAGAATTGTCGTCTTTTTTAACCGATAGCTGTCCGTTTACCTCGGGCCACGATGCAATCTCTTATTTACACGCATATGCATTTATATGTGTCTACAATCTATTTGTCTATAAATATATGTACGAATATTGTTTTCATACACGTGGTCCTGGGTGAATGAGGCTAAGGCGAGGTACGCGACAGCGCCCCGGCCCTTTTCCGCGACGTCATTGTCGCAAAGAGCCCAAACAGTAAAACTGGCTGGAGCTATGCGTTAAAAAAGACGTTGGATTGGTCCCAGCATGCCCTCCAGTCTGCACATAAATCCTTCTAGCACCCGGGATCTAACCCCCCTCCCGCACCCGGCACATCCTCCCAGCCCCTCCTCACTCGTCCGTGTCGGGCTTAACATCCAACATGGCGTGTAGCTCCTCGGGCGCGTATCCCAGCAGGCTCTTCAAGTCGCAGACGAAGCGGTAGACGTATCGCTTGCCCGACGTCTTGTGGATGATGTTCTTGTCATAGTAGTAGCGGAGACCCCGGCTCAGCTTCTCGTAGTTCATCTTGGGCTTGTTTTTCCTCTTACCCCATCTCCGGGCCACCTGCGAGCAGGAGCCACACTTCATCACACGGCGTCAGCAGAGACAGAGAGCAGACCTGCACCGCGGCCGAGGTGCAAAACACACCAACACAGCCTCTGACATCTGAGGTATCATTTACAGCTATGTGGAAAATGAGGGGAAAATGGTAAACAAAGATTTCTGCGTCCTTTTGCTCCCAGTGCGGCAAGACCATCAGTCAGTTTGATTTTATTTATTACACAAACAAATTGTGCTAAAATTCTTCGGAGCACGCCTTTCAGAAGGAATATAAAAATGGAGAATTCGCACATTATTTGCTAACATAGGGGAAACGGAATGTCAAAGAAAACAATGAAAAACTAATGCTAGATAAGAATATTTCTAAATGTGCAAATCACAAATAATAAATATGATTGTAATGGATGGATATTAATGCTCTTTATGGAACTTAAACTTTATGGAAACTACATGATGATTCTGCAGCTCGTTCTTTAGAAGGTGTGGGATTTGTCTAGTTAACGAATGACATCTTCAAAGTGTAAATGTTTCTATTTGGAGTGGCACCCCGCTGATCGCCGACGCTCGGCCTCTCACCTCGTCCGGGTCCGAAAGCTTGAACTCCCATCCGTCTCCTGTCCAGCTGATGAAGGTCTGGCACGACTTGTCCGTCAGGAGCTCCAGGAGAAACTGCCACAGCTGAATGGGGCCGCTACCTGCGTGACAGAAGCGGAATGATGGATCAGAACCATCGCTTGCCTCAGGGAACCTTTGGCTGGCTACCCAAGAGCGAAACGTCCAATGTGCAGTCATGCGTTTAGTGCAGCAACCGAAAACACGACTGCGATTCATTACCGATCCTCTCATGGTGCAGTAGCTCATAACTAGTAAAACAATGGAACATTTCCACTCAGTCCCACTTATAAATACAATATGTGCTACATGTCGACAAATATATATGCATTCTTTAAAAATTGTTATACAGTAGCTTTTTGGCTCTGTATTACACGTCATCTCTATAGTCTAATGGGTATTTAATCTATTTATAGACCTCTCTTCTAGTTTCATCCATGCCATATAAATTCCATGCGGATAATGTCACTCTGGCTAAAAACAGCAATGTCTTCATCAGAGTGTGAATCCAGGGAATGCCTGAAATGAGGAAATCAGCAACAGGGCCCTCTCTCCCATCCGCCTTGGTACCGGTCTGTCTAGCATCCCCATCGTTTTGGGACGTCCCACTTCACCAGAACCATCCCTCCCACTCTCACAGGGAAACTGGCTAATCAGGTGCTTCTGTGTTTACATGGACGCTGATATTCTCTTTCATTCATTCATTCTGCTGATACTTTTATCCAAAGTGACATAAAGAGAAAACACTCTCAGCGAGTCCCTGGAGCAACTGGGGGCCAAATGGGGGCCCTTAGTTAAGGGACTTGGGCTGCACAGGTGCAGCATACTAATGCGAGGAAAAAAAAAAAGTTATTTAACCAAAGTTATCCAAGATAATGCGAGAATGAGTCAACGTGTTCTGTGTGAGACTGGCTGCAGCATCTCCGTCAGCTTTGACGCATATAAATCCCAGTGGTGGTTTTCTCTGCTTACCACAGGTGACAACTGTACAGGCCAACCGTCACCTTGTTGGAAGGTAAAACAAATCGTACCTGTGAGGTACGCAGAGCCATGATGCGTCGCCTACATTTTGCGAACGCCTTGCAAAAGTATTTGAGACTTCAATGCACGATCTACACAGAACAGCAGGTTTGATTCTAGCAGGCTGCCATCCAAATTATGCTAGTGATTATCCGGAGATGCAATGGCCTACCTTCTCATAATCAGGAGACAGATACTCTAATCAGAACCTGAGCTAAACAGTAAGGAATAAATTCAGTGGAGTCTTTCAAGATAAACCATGAGATTTCTTGCACAGTTTTGAAATTTCCTCTGCTGCAGTTTTGCAGTGTCGCCCATGTCTTCTGATATGGTGATTTTATCTGTAGCCTAACTGGCCTTGTTTCGCACCGCCTCACCCCTAAATCACAATCCGATGCAACAGCTCAGCAGCAACTAGCCTAATCTATTAAAGGCCCGTCCAGAATTACCACTTCAAAGGTCCTCCACCGGAGCGCAATATGAAGAAAGAGAGCGAGATCACAGGGTCAGGTTTGTGCTTGCCGCAGCATTTTATGTCCTACTTATTTTTCCTGGGTTTGCTCGCCTCGTAAAGGTTTAAAAGCCACGTCCCCTGGAAACAGACGCGATCTGGGCCCTGGTCTGGCGCGGAGGCAGCCGTCGCCCATTTTCTGCTGCCCTGTCTCCGGGCCAGCAAAGCTCACAACGGTGTTTCAGCCGACGCTGGCAGCAGGCTTGCAAAAGGAAAAAGAAATGAATAAGGCAGGGCGCATGTTTCTCCCGGGGCAGGTGGTTTGCGAAGCCGTTAACCTAACCAGACCAACGAGGTTGTGAAAGTACACCGGTTCAGGCAGTTTTGGCCGTTCCTCTTAGAGGTGACAAACAAGAAAACCTCACGGCGAAGGCAATGCCTCGGCTATCTCTCACCTTTCTTATCGCCCTCCGATCTTGACGAGAGACATACTTATGCCTGAGTTTGCGGTGCAGCGACAGGAAACGGAGGCTTATGCTTTCATAAACAGTTATTCTGATTATTATACAAACGCATACGTGTATGTCCTGCATTCAGATGGCTTATTGTTGGGAAAACGATGTCGCGTGTTTAAGTTTGGTGACATACACAGTCATTTTTGCCCGGATAACAATTTACTCTATAAAACTACACTAACACTTTCCCAGAGTGCTTGTTTCATACTGCTTTCCTGACACTAAATGTCTGGTACTAAACAATTTACCATGAGGTTCGCTTCCAGTGCTGCCCACACGCTTAATGCTTATATTCATCAGATCTCAGCTAGTTCTCTTGTATAAACTCACTGAACATATCACTGAAGTCATTCAAGATTTCTGACAAATGCAATCATCTGTTATCCTAAGTGGAAGATCTGCATTATTTTGTTATACTGTGTTTTAGGTTGGCTTTGAGGCTATTCCGTCATGCAAAGGCATTACAATCTGTCCTGCAGAAATTATTTTATTACGTTTTTTCATGTATTACATAACTATTTGGTATACCATGCTAACACATAATAATTATATCGTTATTATTGAATTCTAGCAAACCATGATGGCGATATAAGCATTCAAAGCTATAGGACACCATGGCTTTTTATAGTTCTAACTTAATTGTAGTTTCTTGTAAGGAGCCAGTCAAAGTGTGGTTCTGTGTGGTGGTTGTTGGTTTTTTTTTTACTTTTTCATCTTTACTGAGCATTTTGAGTTACTTTGTCTTGTCTGACGCTAATACCTCACTGTTTACTCCATAGGTTAGTAAAAAAGAGGCACCCGCAGAGCAGCCTGCAGAAAATTAAAGGTACAATGAAATCAAACGCAGTCATGATGCAAATGCAAAAATAGCAAACCCCCCCCCCCCCCCCCCCCCCCCCCGTTTGTAACTCTGCGACTGAATTTTATGATGATTAGTGACGGTCACTAACGGAATGTTAGGGCACCAGGCTCTGCTGTGAAAGCCATCCCTCTCACCCGTCGTCACCCCTCCCCTTCCAACCTCCCCTATGACACTCAACACCCACCTTCCTGCCCCGTCAGGAAACACTGAGGGTCTCAGCGTCTCTTTCTAGCTCTGAAACGTTCTTGGGTGCTACACTGAAAGCGAAGGGGTGCCAACTGAAATGAAACAGCCCAGGTCACAGAGTCTCTGTTATTCAGGAAATTCTAATGTTATTGTCCCGCTATATAACACATAAACAAAAAAGAAGGTATTCTTCCCTTAAAGAAGGTGGTCAGAGCCCCACAAATATGGCACATGCACCTGAAAACACAATTTCCAGCTTAGGATCCTCAAAATAGGCTCAGACAAAGTATTTTGTGAAAAACATCAGTGTTAGCATAACGGTCATGCTAACAGTGTTAGCATAGCTAACATAACAGTGCTAAACATTTTTAGCACCAAAACAAATACGTTTTGAAAAGGTTCAAATGTGCTAAAATGTGTTCACGTTGCTGGGCGATGCAGGGCATAATAAGGCCCTGATGTAGAAACCAACAAGGAAAATATGCAAGATCTCTTATGTCAAGCTGACGAGCAAACGGCTGGGAGGTTTTAGATAGTAATCAAGTCCCACTCCTTTACACTACAATCTACTACGCAGGTTGAATGAGGTCTTCTGAGATAAATTTACCCTCGAGTTCAAAATGTACAGGCAGGTATCATTTAGGGCTGCTCCAGGGTTGCCAAGACAACTTGAAAAATAGGTCGAGATGTGGGGGAGATAAAACCAGCATTCGAAAGCTCACTCAGGGCGAAGCAGAGCGAGGAAAAGACACGGCAAAGTTTTGCTCGTTTCCTGTAATGTACCTGGCTTTGACTTCAGCAGATTAATCTTATAAAAAGATAATCTGATGTGAGATCCCTGATGCAAGATCCCCCACTGAGGATAAAGACGTGGTGGCAGATGTCTAAAGCAACTGCATCGTGTATGTGTCATCAAATGCGACCGCTGCCTGGGTGTGTGCTGCTTCTCCAGAAACCTGCATCTTGACACGCTCCCTGCCATACTCGTGCTGCACAATCGCAGGACAAGTGTAAATCCTGAACCAAGGCCCCACAAGTGTCCTTCTGGGAAGGTCAGTACCGCAATCTAGTCACAACTGGTGCATAGTGAACAAGAGAACAATCAATACAGACGATTTCTGTCCGGATCCCCTGCAGAGGCGGCATGGTGGTGGTTAGCATTGTCGCCTCACACCCCAGGGACCCGGGTTCGACTCTCCATCGATGTGTGTGGAGTTTGCATGTTCTCCCCATGTCGTTGTGGGGTTTCCTCTGGGTACTCCGGTTTCCCCCCACAGTCCAAACACATGCTGAGGCTAATTGGAGTTACTAAATTGTCCGTAGGTGTGCATGTGAGAGTGCATGGTATGTGAGTGTGCCTTGCGATGGGCTGGCCCCCCATCCTGGGCTGTTCCCTGCCTCATGCCCATTGCTTCCGGGATAGGCTCCGGACCCCCCGCGACCCAGTAGGATAAGTGGTTTGGAAAATGGATGGATGTATGATCCTCTATAGCCCAAGAAATGCATATTAGCACATTAACTGTATCATTTAATAATATGACTCCTTAGCATTCTGTTGAACTTAAACCACATTGCTTTGTTGTCTCTGAAGTTTTTGACTGGAAAGAAAAAAAAACTCATTCACAGGAAAAGTTATTTTTTAGGTAAGAGAAGATTTTGTAATAAAGGAGCTTGAATGGAACGCGAGTAACGGACATGGCTCACCTGTGTAACCAGCGAGGGCGGCTGCAGGGATGACAGGCTTGTCTTTGTTGAGGTCGGACCGCTCCCTCACGTAGTCCTTGAAGGTCCCCTTGGGCTTGTGTAGCGCCGCGGGGTAATCCTCCACCACCTCGAAGCTGTCGTACGACGGCACGCGCTGCAGGCTGCCAAAGGACGACTGGCTACTCCAGGACTGTGTCAGCCGGTCACAACTCTCCAGGCTGTCCATGCTCTCGAAGGAGTCCTGACCGCCGAGTTTCCCTGTGGGGGGGGTCACAAAGCCATACATGAGAGGTATCCATCAACCCGAACCACCGACAGCCTTTCCCCGAGAAAATGGTGGAGTTATAAATGGCGGGACTCCACACACTTATTCATCTCACAGGCCAACTGGTGCTTGCAATCAATATTTTAATACCACTCTGAATATTACATAATATTTAAAAAATGGCGTCATCCTTGCAAAATCCGAAAAAAAAGAGCAAATGCATGCCATTCTTCATCCACACCTTGAATGTACTGTAAACTTGTATATCTCCTGCGCTTTATTTTATTTCTTGAACACAAAAAGAATTGAGCTACTTTGTGGTTTTTTTTTCAGCCTTTGCAGTTGCAGTGGACCAAGGACCAAGCTGGAGGTAATTTTTCACAGAGGGGGAGTGAACATGCAACCCAGCACAGTGTCCCAAACCAGCAACTGTCATGCAAAGACTTGGTTCTAATTGGAAAGACTACGGGACAAATCACTTCCATTGGGCCAATCAAAGATAAAAAGCTGCATTTCTACCACGTTCTATTTAAAGCATTAAAACACCGGCACGGCAAAAGTGAATCCACACGCTAGTCTGACGATGCCACAGTCATTTCCATCATTCGTTACAAATAAGCAGTGGCCGAGCTTTGCAGTGAGCAGTCCAGTTATTTTTATTTCTGCACTGCGTTTTCAAATTAGAGTAACTCAGTGCTTAATCCATGGGATGGGATCAGTAGAAGAGACAAGCGTTTTGGAAATTTTTTTTTGCGTTATTTTTGTTTTGTTTTGCTATCAGTAAGAAGAAAGTAACCGAGTGTAAGAAAAGATTACAGCAGAAAACTGGACCACGTTGCCCCAGCCGTCTCGACGCCCTCCAAGCTTCCTGAGAACTTGAAAGCTGCACATCAGGCAGACTTGGTGAAGGCGCTGTTAAAGGTTACTGTGCCTTTGCTGCTTTACATAAAGGCCCCAGCCCAGCGTGCGGCTTAGCGAGCTTCTCACTTTGACACAAACAATTCAGTTTTCCCCGCACAGTCAAACGGCCGAAGTGGTTTTGCCCCAACCACAACCAAACCAAAGAGCGTCTTTCTCTCTTATGGCTTGCAGCGCTTCCCCGATGTGGCACGCCAAAGGCGCAGGCGTGGCACCCATCGAGCGGGACGGCCGTGATCTCACGGGGCCTGCCGCCGGCGAGACGTCTGCAGGCGAGAGAGTTTTTTGCCTTGCAGCTGACTGCAGCAGCATCTGAGCCTAAATTCTTATAAAAGGCCTCACTTCTGTTTAGCTTATGGCAAAATGAAAGTACACGTAGTCTTGTGGGCTACAGGAAATAGTCAGCTGTGGACTTGGCTGATGTATGGAAAACATCTTGTGGTCAACACTGTTCACCTCATTGTGCCCAAGTTCCCTCTCCTCATTGGTCGGTTGGATGTACTTTTTTTTTTTTTTTAAACCCACGGAAACTCATAACACCAAGAAAAGTTCAAGTCCTGCTGACACAAACTTCAGTTCTCTGTTAATTTTGCAGCCTCAGCATTCAGACTCACATGTATATGGAGGCCAGGGCACAGACAGTGATTGGGGGGCTGGTGGAAGGGGGCGGAACTTACCTCTACTGAGACGGCCCACGCACATGTTGTCCGGGGAGATGACTTCCTGCTTGATGGACACGTAATCCCCCGGCTGCTGGCTGAGTGGGGCATCCCGCAGGATGACACTGGGATACTCGCTTTCATACTTGAGCGTCAGCAGGTCCTCGGAACTGATGGAATGCAGCGTCTGGTACGACTCAGTGATGAATCCAGGCTCCGAGTATTCTGAGGGGGGAACGCACTGTGGGTGCTCACTGCCATAATCTTGAAGGAAAGAGTAGGACGGGGGAAGCGGGAAGGGTGCGACTGATCTTACTCACAGTCATTTTCATTGAAGACAATGAGTCAAATGAGCTCTTAAAGAAGTAGGTAACTATAGCAAGACCTAACAGGGCCTCATTTATTAATACTCATCAATACTGGAGAATACTGTCCCAGAAACACAGATACAATAGTGTGTAGCTGAAAGTCATACTTACTGACAAAGTAATCTGAGGTATAGCGAGATTCCTGGAAGGAGGTTAGGCTGTTGATGGGAAAATGCTTCACATCTACATCAAGACAAAAAAAAAAATGTTCGCTGTTAAGCGACCAGTTGTTTTCTGTTCTCTGTGCATCTTTGATTGCTGATAAAATGACTCCGCTGAATCAGGCAATAACAAATATGCAGAAACAGGATGGGAAAAAAACCTCGGCGATGGCAACCATGCGGCGAGCACCACGGGGAGTCGATGTCCGCTGTACCTTTTTGAAGCATCTCTAAATGCTCCCAAAGGATGTCCCCGACGAAATCTGGAGCCAGGTCCAGGAAGCGCTCCTTTCCCAGGGCACACAGGCTGGCACCGCTAATGCAGAACTTGTGGAAGTCCACGTTCTTTAGGCTGAATTCATTCATGATCCACATTAGCCACTCGCGCACATTGTTCTCTGTCCACTGCCAGGGGTCTGAGGGAGACAGGAGACGGATGAGCGTGGGACCGGCAGAGGTGTGGCATTTTGCATGCTAATGTAGCCATTTTGGAAAAGATTACAATACTGCAGGGCACCTGACTATTGCCGTTAGGGTTGGTGGACATCTACTTTCATGTATGTATGAGGCTGGAAGGAGGAGTAACCATAAAACTGGACCCTGAACAAGTATATGTACGATCTATGCAACTCATGCTAGCTGCTAATATTTTTTCTATTTAATTCATATACAGTACTGTGCAAAAATCTTAAGAAGTCGAAGAAAATGATATTTAAATGATGTATGTGTTGGTGTAAAATTATGATGGTATGTCAGTCAAAGCGTGTCAGCTTAGCTATTTCAGTCGGCTAATTAATACTTCATTGAGTTATTTGACTAATTAAGGTAATTCATTAATTGAGCTGGTGGAGAATTTTAACAAATACAAGGAATGACTGAGGTTCCCTTTAGGAGAGGTTTGGGAAACAAAGTAGTGTTTGTTCTAGCCATCCAGCCACATATCAGAACCTTTCGGAGAACAGAATAAAATCTTGTTTTTTACTGTATTACTCTTAATGTGCATATATCTCCAGATAAATAGCCTTGAACATTTTCTTTTATCGCCTTTTTCACAGTACTGTATATGTTAGTGAAAAGTTCAATAAAAATTAGTTATACAGCCTGATACTCCCAAATCATTCCCCACCTCAACACAAAAATCCCTATAAAAATAAGGGCATTTTAAAAAGATTCCTTAAAAATCGACAAGCATCCAAATCGCAGGAGTGCCTTTAATTTACTTCATCAACACTTTAATTAGCTTCACATTTAACAGTGGCACTAGGAATCTGTTTCAGGCAAACGCCTCCATGCAACTGAGACAACGACCAGGTTAGTCTCAGCAAGCATAATGCATAATCCATTATGACGGGTCCATTATGACGTGTCCATTATGACGTGTCCATTATGTCGTGCATGTGACGGCACTCGAGGTGGTCCTGGCTTTTCGCACCTTTGGGTATTCCAAGACGCTGCTGCTCCTTGGTGAAGCCGCTGAAGGTCGCTTTCAAAGCCTGGGACATCATCTCCTTGCTCCCTGGGGTGAGCAAAGGAACATCGCCGCACTCAAGATCTGTCCGACAAGGGAAAGAGTCTCCTGTCAAACAGTATGTACTTCCATATTTGAGGAAATCATCATAACCTGGAAGCTGCTTCATAATTACAGTCTCTCGAAGGAAATAAGAATTCTTTACAGTTGCAAACGCAAAAAAACGAAAAGAATCCCCCTTGAAGACGCCAATGTGTATAGAGAAGGTTTGGCTTATTTGTTTTGGGTTTGACAGTACATGTTGTCAGGCCACCATGAGCATGCAGGGTAGTCTGACATCTGACCCGGTAAAACCATAACCTCAAAGGCCAGTGCTGGGCTGAAGACACATCATGTGTGGGTCAGAATTGGGGGAGGGGAAGGGCAGATACAGACAGAGGGGATACTGTAGCCCAAGTACTACAAGGGTGAAACGGCTGGGGTCAGGGGTCTCGGAGGGGAGGGGGTGCATGGCAGTGATGTCACCTCCAGTGATGCCAAGCTTCGGCCTTTGTGACACACAGTCCACTGTTCTCTCCCATTAAGACACTGGGCACCCAGTGGAAGACAGAGGGCCCCTTTGATGGGTTAAACAGGGCCTGGTGGTTTCCGTAGATTCAATTAGCTTTGCTGGTCTACATGGAAACCGATGAGCATGTATGGGATGCATGGTAAAGAAGCCCCCAGGGTGGGGAGGGGGCAGCCATTACAATGTATTGACCAAGAGCTGAAATACCCATTTCAGACCACAAAAAAAGGCAGCGAGAGAGAGACAGAGATCACTGGCTCCCTCGAGTGAATGAAGCTAAATCTCCGAGCCTCATTGATGAACTCATGCTCCGTTCCTCCAGCTGGAAGCAGCGGCGGGGTCCGTATCCACTTACACTTCAGAAGGATGCTAATGCTACCGCTAAGCAGGCCAGGAGACGGCTATCATGGGAGGCTTTGAGTAACCGGAGCAACTCCAGGAAGCAGCCGCGGAAGGGAAAAGCGCTTAGAGATCCGCCGTAAAAAGCCCAGGAACGCGGCAGGTGGGAAGCCCCTCCCTCATTGGCGGAAAGAGGGGCACCTTGGAGAGGCCGTTCACGCTGCTAGAGATCTTACAGTTTGTATACATTTTAACCAGCACCCTGTCTTGAAATGCCAGCAGCTGTCTCGCGTCTACCCTCCTGCTGTAACCCAACCCCAACGGCGGAGTTCATTGACTTGGGCCCTGGACATCGGCACGCCGCATTATGCAGGCGACGCAAATGGATGGGCCTGAAAATGCTCAGAAGCGTGATTTGATTACCCCGAGATGTTCCTCTCGTTCCATTTAGAAAGTCTTAATTGCGCATTAGGGCTCTCGTTTTATTGGTTTTGCGTCGAGCATCTCCGCAATATAAAGGAACCCATTTTCACATTACCATCTCAAGCATATCTTTTGTCCGGCTCCTTACGCTGAAAAATGAATCTGGAGCCTTCCACGCGGATGCGGGGAGCATACCGTCCTGCTTTTATCAAGCCAGAAATCTGTAAATGAAATAGCTTCCTAGCTAGAAATATATAAATGAAATGTAACTGAACTTAACATAAGCTAAACCATTGCACATATGTGCTTTTGAGATCGAACAAAACATATACATCTCATAAGGAACTAGAGAGCTGTGGCAAGCAAGCCTGCGATGTGCCCTGGGGTGCGTCGACGGGTTCAGCTGGAGACCAACATGGACCGAAATCCATGTCCCCCCCCCCGAAGAAGACGGAACCAGCTGCAAATAGTGAGGACGTCTATGGCTCGGCTCATCTGTGAAAAGGATCGAGTGTGTCTGTGCTTTCAGAACCCACTCCCCAGCAGTGTGCTGCACCCCACCCCCCCCCCCCCCCCCCCCCCCAGCTGCAGCCTCCCGCTCTCCCACGCAAACCCGAGCTGACAGCGTGGGCTGGAGCTGATGCTATGTATTTTGTTTCCAAGCCCCCCCATCTGCTCTTTGGTTAGCCTATCATTAGCCAACTTGCAAAAATAAATATTACAATTAAACAGCAAGAACAGCATTTCTAACATTATTGCGCTAATTACATTGTCACCCCGACAGATATTATGCAATGGAGTTTCTTCTTAAGCACCTCTATAGACTTGCTGTCTTTCAGTAGATCTGATTCAAAAATTAGTACTGAGATGTTCTTTGTTGAACGAGAACAAACACAGAAAGGCTGAGAGAACTTGAGCAGAAGTTTGGGAACCACTTGTCAAATGGACATTGAATAAATGCGCATTTTACACAGTTTTATTTGCGACGTCCTATATCTTGCGCAACAATGGACTTCTGTGAACCAGACTTCTAACCTGATTCTTGTTTTCTTGTTTTTTTTTCTCAGAATGAAAGTCCATTAGCAGGCGAATTTGCTGCTGTAAGTCACAGTAATGATGAGCTTTCAATGAGTCACACCATCCCCGGGGCAAAAGAGGGGGGGGGGGCGGGGGGGTCAGACAGAATATTTGGCCCTCTTGTCTTCATTCATGTCCCTTCTTTGTGATAAGTCTTGTCCATTCTGAGGATCGGCAGAGGGAGCGAGACAGAGAAACAGACCAGACTAGATCAATTGCGTTGGCTCCTCTTTACCCCCCCTTGAGAGGCGAGGAGACAGAAACACACTTCTCACTCCCGCCGCTGGGTCTAGCCACTCACTCCTCTCTTGTAACCTTGCATCTCCTACTTCTGGCAGCCTGTACACACAAGCAGACCCTGACCAGGGGCGGCACCAGGCCAGACCAGGCAGTAAATACCAAACCCCTACAGCCCATTCTTGACAAGCAAAGAAGATACCACATATTCTGCAGCTTGCCCACCCTATGAGACCCACCAATGCAGCCTACGACTTGAAGCACCAGTAGAAGCTACTGGCTGGCTGTTTCTTTTAGGTCAAGTTTCACAAAAAATGCCCCCAGGTCGCAACCCTCCTGCCCCGCATCCGTTTACCGTGACAGCAGGAGATATTTACCAAATTCTGCTATCCCGTCTGCCATTCCCAGAGACTCCCACACAAACCCGGAACACGTCCCGTTCTAGACCATCACCCCACCGAGCAGACTCCCTGGCGTGACCGAGGAGTCTGCTTGCTCGTGGGGGGATGGTGAACACATGAACCAAATTAGCGGCGACAAAGGCCATGCGTCTGAGCCGGGGTGTGAAATCGTGATTCCGCAGTCTGGCTGTGTCTCCAGTGAGGGTTAGGGGCTGGCAGGGGGGGGGCGGGTGACCTGGGTGACTCGCGGAGCGGTAATATGAACTGATCACAAGGCAGCAATGAATGGGAATTCTTCAGAAATCTCCTTCGCTGACATCAGAGCGGAAACATCTCATTTGACCAATGGCTCATTCTCAACCCGGCGAGCAGATGATGCAACGGCAAGCAACTGAGAAACGAGATGCGGGAGAAAAAAAAACACACCATACATAGTTACATGTCACACGCATGTGTGAAAGTCAACAGCGCGGGACGCGCCCTTCGGGGCAGCGGCACTCAGCTTTGCGTCAGGACGGCGTCTTTAGAGCCGCCCAGCGAGTGATGCCCGTGGGCGGTGGGTGCCACTTCTGTCGCTTCTCGTGAAAGCGACGTGCCAGAGACACTCTGCTCTTCACCAGTTAGCGCACGAGCAAGAGGTTAAATCGCTGGCCGTCTTCATGTCCAAAGGGTCCTGACCCGGGTCAACCTCTCCACCAAATCTGTCTTGAATTATGTGGACTTTCCCTGCTGGGGTCTCAGAGCAGAGGTCCCTGCTCATTCACTCCCCAACCCCACCCCCCATAAAACCTCCAGCACTGCCACCACCCCCATCCGGACGTAATGTCGCTATCAGTGGGGCCCTTTGATAGCGATCCTTATCTTTACCAGTCTGGGAACGCGCCGCAATAAACCCCACCAACGTCAAGCGAGTCCATTCAGCCCCGGGTAGCGTGGGGGGTAGGAGCCAGCTGTGAGAGGAGCGCTTGTTCTCTGGCTGTTTGGATTTCCATCTCAATATAGAGTCCTGGACAGGAATAGTAGAAGGCCTTCCTTCTTATGATCAAATCCCCCCCCCTACCATCATAGTGCAAAGGCCCAGAAAGGCCAGACCTTCTTCTGAGGTCACACACAGTTAAAGTCAGGGCTATCCCGCCCTGAAACACTGCCCTATTCTTAGCCTTCGCCACTGTCTGCTGGGTGGCTCCTCTCCACAAGACCTCTGCAGCATTATCACTGGGTTGGGAAGGTGGAAACGGGACAAGCACAAGTAGGTCTTCAGAAACACCTCTATCTGCCATATCCATGAAGTCTGGGCGATCCTAGGTAGTTTAGCTGTCGAGTATAGGCCCATCGGATTGTCTCTCCGCACGTTAACAGATGGGAAGACGAAGACACCAGTCATCATCGCCCAAAGCTGTTACTTACTCAGGCCCCTCAGGAAGTCCATGAAAATTCCCTTCCCTTTTCGCATCCCTTTTCCCGAAGATGACGACAGTTTATGCGACAAGGCAGCTGCATTTTCTTGGAAAAGCAGCACGGACCGTCGGCACCTGCCTCTGCAGCGATGCTTGGGACCCACAAGCCATTGGCCACCAAGACATACCATCACCCTAAGAAGGCCGATCCCCATGCTGACAAATGGGGGAAAATGCAAAGCACCAGGTTCATGCTCCAGACAAGATAAGGCAAGAGAGTTTGCAGACTGTGAATTACATACAAAGCATTTCCAGAATAACGTCAACAAGCTTTTAGAATCGGTGACGGGCCTCCAAGCCCACGGTGCAGAATTCCCGAGACCAGGATAGAATAACTTCAGTTAGATCTGGATCCCACCCTGGGCCCGGAACAACTTCCCCAGCTGTCCCTCCAAGATAGATAGATAGGAGTGCCACATCGTAGGACAAATAAAGAAATTGATTATGATACAAGCAGACTATACCAAGAATCGCTTCAATAAGCAGTCACTGAAACAATCCGATAGGTCAGCCTTCACCAGGCAGGTAGGTCTACCAGTTCAGGCCAGTCTGTACTCGACAGTTAACCCTGGTGTCCGTGCAGTTTATGCTATAAACAATCACCACGATAAGCCTAGCGGACAAAAAAAGAATCTTAGTTTAAGAAACTAACGGCAGTGTTTAGGTGTTGAGGTAAACACACGGTGAATTGGACAAACTGTTTATGCTGTCCCCCAACAGTCACCCCCCCCCAACTGCTGCGCCAACCCTGAGCCATTACAACACAGAGTTTCCTGACTGCAAGGCCAAATAAAGCGGACAGCACACAGGGCATCCGGCCCTCCTGGTCACGTAGACTCCGCCCATCCCACAGACATGTCTTCCCTGGCTGGGAGGGGGATATATCACCCCCCACCCCCCACCCCAAACACACCGTTTTTGAGTCGCGTACCATGCATTCCTGCGAGGGGTGGGAGTTTTACATTTTTGAAAACACATCTACCCCGATTGTCTCCTGGGGGTCCTGTTTGTGACACAGCAGGGCAAAGCGTAATTCAGCCCATGATACATCCTACGTTCCTCTCCTACCATGCGCATCTCATACTTTCCGAACGACGCATAAAAACGTGCCTCATCACTGACGCCGAAGCGGCCGTGAGCAAGTTTTACGTGTCAGAGTTTTTATCCCCTTATTTCAGCATGTGAACATTTCCAGCCGGAGGTGCCGGCAACGTCGTTTATGAGAAAGCAAAAGAATCACGCTTCTTTCTGCCGGTCATCGTAAATGATGTCACAGTCATGTGACCGGCAGCGCATCTCCTTGGCCTCCTCCGGACACCCCCTTCGTTGTCAGGGAGGAGAAGCTTGCCCGTGAGCTAGGAGCATATACTGTTAAAAATCTGCTGATGTGGAAAAGGAGCTGGGAGTAGGGGGTGACGACTCCAGCTGTATGCATTCCCCAACGCGACCCCCCCCTTTTGAGAAACATGTGCGTCCCATTTAAATGTGCGTCACCGGCGCCCAGCTTTCCGTCACGAGGGGCTACCAGGCGGGCGGGAGGACGCCATCGCCTCTTCCCTCATCCGGTACCCATAATGCACTGGGGCAAAAGGGACCACCTGTGATCCACGAATGAGGGAACTGGGCCCGGAATGTTTACAATCATTCAGCGGGTGGGGTGGATGTGAAAGGCGTAGGGGGTGGAGGGGTACGGCTTGTCAAGCCAGTGACTGCTGTTCTTGGGGCCATGTCAAGATCGTCATCCTAATCGCAAAACCAGCAAAGTCGCTGATTGGGAAAACAGGCGTTCCGGAGAAAGGGAGGAGGGCGGGGTGGCACAGAGTCAGCACTGGGGTTTCCCGGAGGCCAACAAATCCCGAACGTCGACGGAGACCCCGGAACGAAACGCTCGACTGGCCCATTGGGAGGAATCAACCCAGGCACAGAGCTGCCATTTTCTGGAAAAAAAAAAAAATCAGACCCAGCTGGTACAGAGAGGGCGAAGGCAGGGTGTGTTTGCAGAGGGTGGGGGGACAGCGGACGGGTGGCAGCGGGGGGTGGGGTGCGGCAGGGATTGATGCCAGCTACAGGGCGTGACTCACCGGTGCATTGCATGCCACAGGAGCTGTGACTCAGTAATTAGCTACACCGGGCGGCCAAAGGAGACGCGTCAGCTGCCACTTTAAGGGCTGAGGTGATGTGAGACAGGCTGATGTGGACCACAGGGTAGAGGGACGGGGTAGGGGGCTGGGGAAGCAGTTAAATTTAAAACATTCCCCGTCTGCTGTTCTCCGGCGAGCGGCATGCTATTTCTGTTGTTGCTTCTGTGTTTTTTAAGAGGCTTGTGGGGGGCGTCTCTGCATCCAGGAAGGCGATTTTGGGAAACGCAGCCAGGCTCCCGAGACGCGTACAAGCTTATCGCTTCCGGCGTGCGAGCAGGAAGGCCGCTCTGCGCTGGGGGCCCCCGAATCATGCCCTCGCTCCCAGACGCGAGCGCACACGCCGCCTCCGTTTTCCCCACACACGGATATAGCTGAAGGTAACATTTCCTTTTATGACTAACCTTTAAAAGGCGCTATAAAACTGAACAGTCACCAAGCAGACACGCCAAATGGGAATACGGCCTCGCATGTCCACAGCTGGGTCGCCAGGCAGCAGCACACACACAGGCCCCTACCCCTCAGGTATCCATGGGGGCAAACTAGTCACCACCCCCCAAACCTCTCCTGAGCATTGTGTGATGCACACATATACTTCAGGACTTTAAAGTGCCATGGGGGGGCACCCTGTGCTCAGAATGAGGCCCCCTACAGGACAGTCAGGAAGATGTAGTGTAGAAGGTGCTGATCTTAGGGGAAAAAAATCAATAAAACTCACTGCATGGTTCAACTGCATTACCTCTGAAACTCGCGATACTAAAAACTACTCAGGCTACAACCTATTTTTTTCCTTCCCCTTAGGGGGGGGCTACAGGCCACATCTGAGAAACCAGAAAGGTCCAGCATTGTTTACTCAGCTGCACATATCCATGTGAAATCAAACGACAATCAAACGAAAGCCGCACCCCCAGGAGTGATAGGGCAGCACACTCCGAACGGCACGCTCGACCCGAAACCGTGCACCCGGGCCGGACGGGCTTCCACCAAACTCGGTCCAAGTTTTGTCAGTTGTTCTGGTGCTTTAGTTGGATACCTTTGCCCCTCCTCCATGTACTCCCCCCCCCCCCACAAGAGATTCCTTACAGTCACTCAACCCTGTCAGTTCCTGAAGAGTCCTCCACTAACAAAACACGGAGGTTCTCCACCACTGACGTGGGACCTGAGTACGCGACACATCACCATGTGTCATTGCTCTCAGCTTCCTATGTCCACAGCTATGTTGGACGCTGCTAAAAGGTCCACCTCACTTAATTACTTTGCAAGGTCACCAGTCCCATTTCTGCTATCTGTCCCAAAAAGCTGACATATATTTAAAAAGACAAACATCATTCTACCTAGTTTTACATGGTTTAAAAGTCTGGTACCGGGTATTTCACACAAGTTTCTTATTTTCCCGGGCATATATCGTCCTTTACTTTTAGATTTACATCTGCATTGAGTATCAGCTGCGCCCTGCAAGCCGTGCATCTAGGACTGTCAGTTTGCAAGTGCTGCAGCTGTACGACTCAGCCGAGCTAAACTCGAAACTACTGGCCTTCAAAGACTAAAGAGACACGGCGAGGGTCTGAAACGCCTCGTCTCACTGCGCCTTCTGAAAACGGAGTATTCGCTGTGGTTTTAACGTACGCCGGCACGCTAAGACGTTAACCTCTCAAATGCATCTGTAATTTCAAACCGATCTATTGGACAGTTCTCAGTCCAGGTCACCTGACGTTAAACTGTGAATCTGAAATTTAAATCTTCATTGTTTTTTTTTTCCTGCCGGGCAAATTATGGAACATTCCAGTCTCCTGTGACACTACCATGTTTATTAAATTGTTTTTTTTTCTGTCCATGCCTCAGTATATCATGTTTAGAAACCTCATGTATTTACATTCCATTCTGTTTATCAGCACTCTCTGCACAATGACCGAGACCGAACTTGCATATCAGTGCATACCCATGCACACTGCAGCTGAAAATGGCAATAAAGGCACTTTGTCTTCTGACTTGACACTATTACCATCCTTTCTTAACACACTCTGGGAACTTGAAGGCTAACCCACTCCCCCCTGCACCAGCCCCACCTACCATCTACATCCCTTCTGGAGCTCACGAAGAATACCATAAAACAGATCACTGAAACCCTGACGAGACATGAATTTGGGCCTAGAACGCTCTAGAGAATGTTGCCGTTCTGTCACGCACGCATGCACCTGCGTTCCCATACTACTGCGTGTGAGTAAATGTGCATGTCTGCTCGGGGGCCGCATGCCAAGCACTAGAAATCAGCCCCTACCAGACAGCCTTTGCACCAATTCCCCAGCGTGTACATGACACGGGTATTAAATGCTCCGCTAACTTTGCACATGTACTGACACCTTGCGAAAATGAAAGAGACCTAGTAGAAGATGCTCGGACTGGAAGGCATTCTTCATTAGGGACATAATTATTTAAAAAGAGGCACATGTGGATCCGATATAGCCTTCATGCTTCCCTGTACGTTTACCACAAGTGTAAGCTTGACCATAACTGAAGAAACCACAGATTAAGCCAATATCACACACTGGGCCAGACGGGTGGGGGGGGGGGGGGGGGGGGGGGGGGGGGGGGGGGGCGCGTTCCAGGAATGATTGTGCAAAGATGGAATTTTTAGCTGACCCCACCAGTATGGGCACCAGCACATTTGTGTGTGTGTGTGTGTGTGTGTGTGTGCTCAGTCATCTTCAACTGCATACTTCCCTAGCTATCCTCTGTGCTTTGCTGGAGAATACAGCCAGACAAACTGCCTGTACGCTGGACGCCATCGTCCTTCTTAGCCCCTGTATGCTTTTACAATGCAAGCTACACGCTTTCCACCACGTCTATCCCTCTCCCCTTCCTGTCATTGTCGCTGACTCCCCACCCGAGGCAAAACTGTCTCGAACTGAAAGGGTTACAATACATAAGTAAATAAATAAGTATTTGACTGTGGGCAAACCCATCTCAGCCCACTGACCTGAGGCAGCATTGGTCAGGCTTACGCTAGCCGAACAGGGCCAGTCCCTGACCGCTGCCCCATCATGCCCGCACTCAAGTGGGTGGGGAGGAACTTGGACCCAAAGTTGTACACTCATCGCCCCTTTTGGACCCTGGTTACCCATAGAAACACCAGCCCAAACCTTATAAATGGCAAGACAGAATACTGGTGAAACTGCCCCCCCCCCCCCCCCCCCCCACACACACACACACACACACACACTTTGTTATTACTCCTATTTGTAGAAAAGGAGGGACGGCCAGCCAAACCGCTGGGCAGACAGTGTGAAATTAAGGGTGGTCCGATTCCCCCCACTCCTCCTAAATTCAGAATCACACATTCACTTCATAACGGTATCGATCACATTTACACAGCGGCCCACCTGAGCTGATGTCCAAATGCTCCACATCTCAAACACCTACCCACTGCTGGAAGATACAACCAATTACACCCTAAGGGTTGCCGACCTAGGGTTAAACGGCCGTCAGGAGCAGCCTGCCTAGTGCAATCAGATGCACTCGTCCTCCCTAGCTGCCATGTGCATGCACTATGGCGAAACAATCCACGTTGTTTTCTTTCAGCACCGTTGAAAAGGAGAGCTTGTCTTACACATCTCTCCGATAAGTGGGGCTGAGCCGCTCTTAAAGCCGCAGCTGCGCATCAGAAGTTACCTGACTTCACCGCGTTCGGCAAACTCATGTCAAACTCGGCATTTACGCTTGACGAGCAAATAAATAATGCGTTTTATACAGTTCATTCTGGAATCGAGTACAAATTGATAAGACAAAAAACACACAAATATTTTCAAATTACAATGGGAAGCAGTTAAATTATTTGAAATAAACCAATAAGGAGCACATAATAAAATCCGTGCAAGAGTGCAATCCGGCATATTTGCAGGATTATAAATATGCTGACGGCTGTGCATTTTCTACTTTGTTGCAAATGTACAGAGTTAAAACAGCAAGCCGTCCACAGCGCCGCCCGAGCTGCTCATTCACGCCGGGCGGGACGCACTGCTCGGGACGGCGGCGGATCGGTACCGGGTCCCAGCGAAACGCAGTGCAAACGCCGGACGTCCCCCACGGGCCAAACATTAAAAACGCCACGGCCGAAGTAAAAACACTGCGATGTCTTTGCAGATCCGAAAAAGTCGCTTGTCCCGTTTAGGGTCGCATGTAAGCGAAACGAGAGAAACGAGAAACCGGCGTCATGTTAACGCGTCTTAATCTCCTTATTACTCATGCGATGCGTAGCACTTACCATCAACTTTTTCAGACTTTATAATAGTTAATGTCGGTTTCATATCGACAGCTGCCGTCATGACTGTATGCTTACAATGTCCTCTTTCCTTTACAAGAGTCTTGATATAATTAAAAAAAATAAAATATGTCGTCTTCTCTTGCGATCCAGAAATAATTTATTTCTTTATGTTCTTGCAGTTGCACTCTTATCCCGTTTCCTCCCACCTCCGTGGCTTTTTTGCTCCCCCGGACAGCCCTATTTTCTTGCTGCAGCCTACTCTTTCAGTCTCCCTCTATCGCGCTCTCTCTCTCTTTCTCCTTCCCTCTCTCTTTTTCACTTACACACTCACTCATTCCCTTCCTTCCTCTGCTTCTGCCAGGGCGTTTCTGTCTCTCGGTAAAGAAGCTGCTCCAGTCTGTACATCTATGTCGTCGTAAATGGGCGGCGTTAGAGTGACTTCTACATTCATTTGCCTTCTTCCAGGTTCACTACGTCAAATAAAACGAGGAATGGGGTAATTTTTTCTGGGAACTTCTCATACTATTTGTATTTGTTGTTAAAAGTTCAGCTAGAAATCAGTTTTTTGGGGTTTTTTTGCGTAAAACGTGTGCAGTCATTTTGAAACCGAAGTTGTGGACAACATGCTGATGAAATAAACGGCTTAATTTGACGTCATATGTATGATAGAAACGTTTTACCTGCAGACCATACTGCGCACGAATTTATTTTGTTAGTTTATGTTAGTCATGGCTTACTGTTCTATCCCATATTATCCATTTTCCCCTGTTCGAGTAGAAGATAATATACATCATCCAGATTAGGGGGAGTCACTCAGGAGGGAGGCGCGACAGAAATGAGACAGAAGATTCATTTGAGTCCCTAGCAATCGACCCTAGGCGCCTGGTTCCTCATAACCTGTACCCCATTCTCATAAACACCTCTGTGCATTTCCTGTTCATGTTGTACTGAGGTGGGACGGTGCTGGGTAGGGGTTCGGTTGGGTTGGGGCTGGATTCAGAAGTTTACAGTGAGAGGGTTGAGAGAGCCAGGCTGTAACAAGGCAATGCCACAGCGAGGGATGACTAGCACTTATTCTGTTCATCTGTCATCACCAGATTGTGTCGATGTGTACTCATCAGGCTCAGTAACAAAAGTCAGTTTTAAAAAAAAAAATATCCCGGTCCTGTTTTATTTATTTATTTATCCATCCATTCATTTTTAGAAGGTGAATCAAATTAGGTATACGCAGCATGCCGCTTTGGTAATCGAATCGGACTGATTGGCCCCACACAGGAGCAGGTTCTGCCATTGTAAATTGGCAAACATTACTGGGGGGGGGGGGGGGGGTTTGGATAGTAGTGGAGGAGACAGGCACTCTCACTGGCCACCTACAGACAATGCAGGCCCTAAGCAAATTAACTGTCATGGCAACAGATTGTTCTGATCACGTGCCGGCTAGTTCGCCTGCCAGAAAGGGAGCTGCGCACCTCGGGATCGTCACTGCCGCTCGAAACAAAAACAAAAAAAGCTTGTTTTGGGTTGACTGCGGCTATTCGACCGCTGTTTTCGAACTTACAGTAAACGGGCCGGCCAGCAAGATCATCCCCGTGGGCAGGGCAGTCAATAGAGCTCTGAATAATACAGCACGCCTCGCTGGCCACGCGGATCCAGTTGCATTGATCACATATGGATTTTTCCTTCCCTACTGAAGTATCCCTGAGACGTCCATTAGCTGACCCAGGTAGCGTTACACGAGATAGATGTCACCGGCCGTGAGCATCCTGTGAGCCCTGGTTCAGCTAAGCAGCCAGGTCTTTGCATTGGGCTGTCAAGAGAAGGGGCGGGGAAGAGTGTCTGTGGGGGGGCTCACACTTCACTCCCTCCCCCTGACTCTCTCTCACTGCTCCTCTTTGTTTTACTCTTAATGAGCTCCTTGTATCTACTCTTAAAAGGAGAGCTTGAGCCCTTCTGTGCCTGGGGGGCAGCCATTAGTGCTAATAGCATTCCTGGCTGATACGGGGGCTCCCTAAGTGGTTGGCGCTGTCCAGGAGACGGCTGCTCGTAACGTCTGTGGTTTACAGCGCCGTTCCGCCCAGCACGACCGCAGCTCCTGTTAAGCGATTAAACTTCAGCCCGTTACCGCTGCAGCCTATGCCGTTCAGAGCGTGCTCAGTAAGGGGCTTCACAGGAAAACGCTCCGTTGCCACAACACAGCCCTGGCGCTGCCCCGCCCACAAAAGCAGCGCTGGCCAATAAACGAGCAGGGAGACCAGGGCGGCCGTTGCAATCCCGAAAGTCACATTTCAAAACGGTCTCTGCTTATAACATCATTAAAACTGATCCATAAAAACTGGACATAAGATTACCAGTCCGATCAGACGAGCTGTTTGGCTATAAATGCCTGTATACCTAAGCAATCCAGAATAGTTTAAAAACCATAAATGCAAAATCCCGTAGTAGTTTGTGAAAGTACATGATTCATAACAGTAATATCCATTTATGTGAATTTACTGTGGATGGTGAGAAAAGTGCTGTAAAGTCAAATGGTCTTCCGAATGTCCAGATCCAGGAATGCTGGCTTATTTTAAAATTCATTCATAAATTTGGACTCGGGAGAGGCCTTAACTAAATTTCTTGGAACAAATTTTTTTGCCCAGTTTCAGATCGTACATAACTCTGGCCTGTCATACTTCTCTGACAAAATATAAACTTCTCTTTTGGCAAAGATGATCAGGGCTGCTCCGTTAACCTCGCAGTGCTCTGTGAAAATGTTCCCCTATAGTGTGGGAATGGGATTGATGCAAAAAACATGTTGGTGAACGGAGCAGCTTTACCGCAGCTGACTCGACTCAGAATTACGCCGCGATGAAGCGCACAGTGCCAGCGCAGATGTATGCTCCCCAGCCAGACCCCCCCCCCCCTTCATCACCTGTGGACCACCAGTCCCAGGACTGAGGCCTTCTAGCCCCCCCACAAAGCTGAAGGTCCATTTAGCGACCTGACAAAGCGGCTTCCTGTTGAAGTCAACTTAGGTAAACAAACATTAAACACGATATCAAATTGATACTACTGTCTGCTAAGCTAGCAAATCTTGCTAGCTATCGTTAGCATCGCCGATGACATGCGTTATACAGCACTTGGAGTCGGTACCCTGATATTTCTCGAGCTGCTGAGAAGTTCTGATGAGTTTTGGTAGCTGCTACTGGTTCAAATTTGACAAGTCATCTTTTTAGAATGAATTAATATCCCATTGACCCGGTTTAAGTTTCGCACAGTCGCTTGACTTTATAGATGTGGATGATGACCTCACCAAATAGGCTATGAGGGTCATATGGTTTATTTAATTTTGCCTCAGCTTAATATTTTCCTTTTAGAATGTGAGAATATGTTTGCACTTTCTTCCCTGGCTTCCACACTCGAGTGTGATGGCCTGCAGTCGACCATGAAATAGCTGCCGGGGATGGGTCATCCGCCAAGTAGATCGCATTAGTCACAGAAGGCATTTATTCTCCTGTTAGCGCCTGCACTTTGCATCAATAGCATCAGGGTCTCATTCAGATCTCCTAAGACCTTAATTCCCGCAGTAACCCAAATAACTTCTCTGTCTGCCACATCTGGAATTAGCTGCTGTGGCAAAAATCCAATCGCCCGTGAGGTCAATCCCCAGACTTGCTTGTAGTTAGTGCCTCGGGGGTAGAGGGGGACATTCTTTGCCAGGCTCTGTGGTAGTACTGATGCTTCTTGGAGTTACTGATCGGTTGCCCCTCCTTCACTCCCCTATCGGACCCCCTGCCCTAGTCTGACAATATACCTCTTGTGGACCCATGGCTAATCCTGCTGGCTGGGGGTGCCATCATGTCCCCGCCTACACCCCCCCCCCTCCCCAACACCACCCCAAAGATCACAGGACACCAGTGGAGATCTCGGCGGACAAAGACGGACAGGACGGGTCGGCAGGCGGGGGGGGGGGAGACGAGGGTGTCAAACAAAGAGCTGGCTCTTTCCAAACAATTAGCCGCGCTAAAAGGACATCACTCCACTCCATTAGCGCCACCACGTGCCACCCGCCGCTCCTTTGTGTGGCTAATTCAATTATTCCCCTGCCTCTTGGATCTCGCCCGTGCCCCTGTTGCCTGTCCCCGATCGCCCCCCCCCCTCCCGAAAGACCTCCAGACTGGGCTTTAAGGCTGCCCCGTTTACTTCATGTCGACAGGGGTGTCAATAGAGGTTTTGGGTCCTACAAAAAGCATATTATATTATTTAAAGTAGTAAGTTGAATAATAAGTCGAAACCCAAGTTATTCAATATTCAAAAACTTGAAACCCAAACTATATAACTAAACGAGCTGTGATGAGTTAAAAAGTTCATAGGCAAGCAGTCATCGTGGGTGCTTTTTAGTTAGTACTTACTTAGTAAGACCTTTGCAAAAACATGAAAAACCAAACATTTGTGTTTAATATCCCTTTGGGAGCCAGTAACTATGGTTGCTATTAAAAGCAAAATAGCAAGACCTGAAGCTGAATGAGTCAGTAACAACGGTCTGCATTATGTCTGTGCATTAAACATCGCTTGTCAATGGAAATGCAAACTCTTCGGACTTGTCACTATAAGGTCACTGGGGTCACAAGCCTGGTTAACTTGGTTAACTTGTTTAACCTATTAGAGCTATTTGTTGTGTATTGTATTACTTAATATTGGTATTTTAACTTACTTTCTTATTGTCCTGGAGCAACGGTAACCACATACGTTCCTCAGGGATTAATAAAGTATTCTGAATCTGAATCTTGTTATGAATCACATAAAATTTTTAGAATCAAAGAAGCATGCTAAGACTTCCTGTGAGCGCTGTATGTAAATGTATCGGGCCAGAGTCGTCTTAAAGACAGATCTTGGACTAACTAGTTGTCTAAGAAATAACCCGGTTACAGTCTTGTAACTGGAGGACACTTTTTTGGCCTATGAGCACAGATCACATGACAAACTAGGCATGACTAACCGGTCCCAGAAGATATTGTGTACAATATGAAGGGGCGGGGGGGGGGGGGGGGTAATGGGGGGGAGGGCAGAAAACATCAAAAGTCATCAAAAAAGCAAGACGGGTAAATTTGGATTATAATGTTTGGAGAACGTTAACCAAGCTTGTGACCGCACTGACCTCATATGTAGTGGCAAGTCTGAAGAGCTTCCATTGAGTCGCAGCCTCGCATATTGACTGGCGTATAGAGCAGTGTGACCTGCACACTGCTTCCCTAGCAGATAGCAAACGCCTGTCACCAGTGAACAAGGAACAACGGTGAGCGCTGTCGCGACTGCACCATCTTTATAAATCCTTTACGACATCTTAAGCGTGTGACCTTGGGGATCACTGTTGCTGTCTGGCAAACATGCCACGGCCAGGGAGGACTGCTTTATTGGTCTGGGTGAGGATAGGATTAACACGTACAAGAGAAAAGAAAAGAATCTTTTGGGACGGAAGAAACAGAGCAGGACACAGTAACTTGCAAGTAATGTGAGGAACCAGTTAAAGTGAGAACCAATCAGCACGTGGAACTCTGGTCACATGCCTGAGCCCGCCATAGGCCACGCCCCTTCCACAGTAACCTTGGCTAACTGAGCAGCAGAGAGTCTTTGATAGACAGAGGCTAACGCACAGGCTGACATGTACGGGGGGGGCGGGGGCGCGTGTACATACAGCTCCCTTCCCCTCACTGGCGCTCGCAGAGGGCAGCGAGACCCCCCCCCATTTTTTTTTCCTCTCTCCTCCTGTTTTGTTTTAAGGGGGAAGTGTGCGACCGGCTGATTAGCATCGCCGCTTCCTCCTTTCCCATAACCTCCAGACCCCCACGGGCCGCCTGTTTACTTTCATAAATAAAAAATGGGACCACGTCCGTGAGGACGTGCCCCTTGTCAGTGGCTACCCCCCCATCCGCCCTCCCATGGCCGCCCTACTACTTACCCCCCTCCTCGCCCGCCCTCTCCCCCTCACTGTCCAGCTGTCAAATCACATCAGATAGGACATAGCCCCCCCACAGCCCCTACATACGGTGGCCCTTGACCAAGTCCGTGCGGAACAGCGCTGTGTGTGTGTATGTGTGTGTGTGTGTGTGTGAATGTGCGTGTGTGTGTCAGCATTCGCGTTAGTACATCGGGATTGTGAAGCATCGACCCACCACAGTCACAGCGACAGCTTTGGAGGTGGGGGGGGGGGGGGGTATTTACAGCTAGTGGGGGCAATGAGAAAGAAAAGGGGTCAAGGACCGGCAAGGAACAGGCCCTGTAGACCAAACCACACCTTCAGAAAGGTCCCCCCCAATATGAGGCAGCTGGAGGCGAACCCAAACCAGGCAGGTCACCCAAACAGTTACATAATAGAGGCTTAAGGACTTACGGGGCCGTATCTGCACTCGTTCAGTCAGCTTGTCAGCCGCTAGCTCTCCAGAGCACGCACCTGTACCGACACGAAACCCGTAGGTCATGATTTTCAGCAGAAGAGGAGACATTGGTAGGTTCAGACTGCAGGGCTCCGGCAACGTGGCAAGACACTCTGCGTCGAGCGTGATAAACTGCCCGTCCCAGACAGGGGCCACCGTTCGCCAAGAGCCAGAGCCATTCAGCAGCAGCTGGTGGCGGAAGTTCGGCGTCCAATTTAGTGCCTGACGGAAAACAAACTAGCCAGTCTGGGGGCTACTGAGGAGAATGGAAGAGGGACATGCGTAAAGCAGTACGTGACACCTGGGTGGGGGGCCTGGGTTTGGGGGAGGGGAGGCAAAGCGGCGAATGTGACCTTGAAGGAAAGTGCTTAGTACACATTCTAGAGACAAGGTGTACTACTGAGAGAGACCTTCAATTATTTGAATGTTTAATTGTTTTCATTCTTCTCATTGACGTGATTTCATAGCTTTCAACCTTTAACAATGGAGGTGACCTGGAAAGGAGGTCACCCTTGACGCTAAACAGGCTAAACAAACTATCGTAAGAGCCGTGTGGGGCGACGTGCAAGCGATCGACTTAAAAAGGCACCGCTCGTCTGACATGGGTGGTGGGATGGTTCGGTTTAACCTTTGGTAGATATTTGCCGATTCAGTCAGACTGAAAGTAAGGGCGGGAAATTCCAGCGATGCCAATTTGACCGGTGCTAATTGAAAACACCGCGTCCCGCGTGAGGAACGTCCACAGCCGAGGCTGTCTTTGCCAAATGCCTGAAGCAGCACCCGCCGGGGACTCGACATGTGTCTGGGGCAGCAGGCACCAGCAAAAGCGGAGCGACATGGTCCGGGGCGGCTCCCGGGGGTGCGGGAGGCTTGGGAACGGGAAGGCAGGCCGAACGCCCTCGCGTCCACCCCAGGAGTTGAAGGAAGAAAGCCGGTGCTCCTGGGAGTGCTCCCCCCACGGGCCATGTGACCTTCTCCCCCTGTATAAATCACCCTCTAAACAAGAGAGCCCAGAGTCGCGCTGAGGCAACACATGGGGAAGAATGTTCCAGTTAAAAATAAACTGGGAAAAGAAAAAAAAATAAAAAGGAAAAAAAAGAGCAAAAATGCAGAGCATGCTGTCGTCCTGGGTGGAAATTCTGAGACATCTGGGAAAGGCATTGCACTCGGTGCAGCGTCGCCTGCCCCCGCTTCAAAGGAGGGGCGCTCGTGCATGCGTGCGTGTGCGTGCATGCGTGGGTGCGTGCGTGTGAAAGAGAGAGCGTGCGCTTACTGCACGGGCTTGTGTCTGTGTGTCTCTCATGTATGAGCCCATTTGTGTGTGTGTGTGTGTGTGTGTGTGTGTGTGTGTGTGTGTGTGTGTGTGGTGGGGGGGGGGGGGTGGGGGGGGTCATGCATATTACATTTTGCAATTACAATCATGCATATTACAAATGTCCCCTCAATGTGTTAGAAACCTGTTATTTTGACATAGCAGTGACCAGCTTTTCAGCCCCCACAAGGGGAAACTCTTAGAAAAATCTGTGAATGCAATCAAAGAACTAAACATGCCTAAGCTTGTATTTAGTTTGGTTACTTATAGTTAAAGTTAAGGCTGGGTAGGGGTTAAGGTTGTCATTGTTGGGAGTTTTTCTTATAGACATGAATGGAGAGTCCCCACAAAGATATGAATACAAACGTGTGTGTCTGCATGTGTGTGTGTGTGTATGTGTTTCTCTCTCTCTCTCTCTCTCTCTCTCTCTCTCTCTCATTTCCTACGTGCCACACAGTTCTGTTTTAGCCTTAAGTGTCACCTAACAATCTAACAGCTGGAACGGCTTGTCACTCGATTCCCATACCTATCGCTTCCTGTACCTCCTGGGCAGACATGACCTTCATCCACCCATCCCTCCATATATCCATCCATCCATCCATCCATCCATTTTCTGTAACTGCTTATCCAATTCAGGGTCGCAGAGGGTCTGGAGCCTATCTCAGAGGCTATGGGTGCAAGACAGGGAACAACCCAGGATGGGACACCAACCCATCACTGCAGGACTTTTGTGTCCAGCACCAGTCTGTCACGGTGCCGACCCAAGCCTGAGAAATCAGCGGCTGTTGTTCTATGGTTCTAAACTTAAAGTGACACCTGAAAACTGTACCCGGTGAACATAACAGATCACATGGTTAAATGCACCCAGCTTAGATCCCCTTTGTCTCCAACGCCGGCCCGTTACCTGTAGGGCAGAAGTCGTGTCCGTTGGGCACTTCCTGTAGCGTCACTTCCTGTGGGTAGGCGGGCCGCAGGGGGTGATACTGCTGCGGGTGACAGGCGGCGATCATGGGGCCTTGCTGGCCCAGGTCCGCCCCCCCGCTCTGCCTCTGCAAAAGCCGTGGAGCAGCAATCATGAAAGGTGACATGTACCCAGTCTACTGTACCCTGCCATGGTATAGGCCCCGCCCCCCAACCCTGATCAGCATATGCAGTTAGAAGATGGATGGATCATTGGACAAATGTTCTTGGAATTTCTAAATATTTACATATATATGTATGTACTTTTAAAAAAATGTGCATATTTAAAGGTCTCTTTAGGGCAATCACATTTCCCAACGGAGACAGAACTGGCTACACACCATTAATTTATACTCATGACAAGCTACACAACTCTTTATTAATAATGAAGAGGGAGAGAAAGGCTGGATCTCTCTTGCCAGGAGGCCAGCACGCACTCATCACCCTTTGGCCTGTGGGGAGAAAGACCCTCTCCAGCAGCGAATGCCAGCCCTCTCGCCTGAATCCCAGCCGATTCCCCCTTCAGTGAAACGAAGCCAATTTGTTGCCATTTGCGTGCATGGAAAGGCCTCTAAAGGCAGCTAAAGTCACCAGCAGTGCAGACGTACCGTTTAATGTTCCAAAGTACACGCTACAACTGAATTATGTGTACTTCCTACGGACAACTCTGCAAATAAATCCAAGACAATAAGCATGCTGCAAGATACAGTGTCAAAATGAAAATCAGCAGGTAAAACCATGATTAATGAATGTAAATGTTTTTGCCCTATCAGGAAACAATGAGACGGGTTTTACTTTACGATCGAACCCCGTTTCCCATAATTCCTCATAACTAACCTATGTAATATAACACACTCTCTTCATCTCGCTGTCAAAGTCTCTGTTGCACCTGTGAGACCCGGCGAAGAACAATTCACAAGCAAGTCAAGATAATTCTGGGGAAAATATATTTGTTTCATTGATTAAGAACAGACTTTGTTTTGAGAGTAACAATTCATTGGGTTATGGATCATGCGGATTAGAGGCCTCCGGTGCAGCGCTCTGTGTCTTCAAGACAACTTCTGTATGTGTTCCACCGTAAAACTGTGGCCACATCAGCATTCTTGCCATATGGAAATCACACTGTTAGAAGAAAATATCACAGCTGCCTCTCCTTATACCTCCGAAATGCAAATATGTAAACACCGGGCTGAGGTTTTGGGGGGATGAGGAGGCGTGTCCAAACAGCAACACGTGTGACATCTGCAGGTGAGTCTGAGGACACTGCAAGCAAACTTTCCGGGTCATAATTCATTTTTTATCGGACTGGCATCAAAAGATCAACCGCACTTTATATCCAACCACACACCCATCCATCTTCCAAATGCTTATCTTGAACAAGGATATAACAACAATATTATTATTATTATTATTATTATTATTATTATTATTGGCCAACATTTTCATCCAAAATAACCATTCTTACAGTTTTATATTTCACTGAAATTATTCAGAACTACCATATTAAAATGGTGATTATTGTAAGTCACACAACAGAAGAATGAATGAATGATCAAATGGATGAATGAACGAACGAATGAATGAATGAACAGAAAGGTTGCTGGTGATGAATTTGACGTCTAAGAATGAGTATCCTACTATACACAGGCTGGGAAAATCATACTCGGATAAGAATGGACGTTTTATGAGCTGTCGGTCCTGAATGACGATAAAAGCAGTGAGACGCTGGCCATTTTAGCATCCATTAATGGGAATGGCGGCGGGCTGCCTTCCCGCTGCGCGGCGGCTTGCTGGACGTCCCCTGGTGGAGGCAGAAGCCAAGCAGCCACACAGCGTCCTGCTGCCATCTGTCTCCAGACCCCGTTAAGGTCAGGCTGCCCTGCATCTGGGTGACACGCTGATAGGGCCGCTTGTTAAAGTGAAGCTGGGATTATCAGCGGCTTGTCAGCCTTCTAGGACCTGTTAACGTGGCAGGGATCCGCCGCTTATCTACGCACCCGTGTCAGCTCACACGCTGGTGCTGTGCCTCCTCTGGGGAGCAGGGGGGGGGTGTACAGTGGACAGGGGTAGGGGTTAGCCTGTTAGATCCTAAGCCAGATACTCTCTCTCGGCTGTCCATTTCCTTTGTTCGATTCTCAACAAACGGCTGCACTACGCAGTTATCTGCTATCTGCCTTGCTAGAGCACTAAACGCTCTGCGGACTGAAATGTGTCACATGACACGGCCAAAGCCGTCTGTGCCTCACTGGCGTCGGTGGCCAATACCCAGACGTGAGCACTTGTGGCGCACAGATTACTACACTATGATCACCTTCCCTTTAAAATCATTATCTTAAAGGAGATCAAACTGGCCGAATCAGCCTCATCTTTTAAGTTCAGGTAGACGTTACTCTGGAATCGATTAATGCTGCCTTCCACCACAGGCATATCTTGAAGCGCGGTTTAGCTGCATCCCCGCAAACAGAACGGAATAATCACTCCATTTCTCATTTATTAAGTAATTTTATGTCGCCAGAATGGAAAAATGGGAGCTTTGGCTGCTTGTGTTTCAGTCCTGATTTGTTGTGTATAGAGGGCCGCATGTGGACGGGAAACACAACATTATCCCCTAACTCAATTCATGTAAATTTAAAGGGGAAGAGGTCCCACGCTCACCTTCTGACCAGGCTAGTCACGTATACAGTAATCTCCATATTAAAGGCACTGAAAGGTGCCCAGCCAATTATATGTACCAGGGTGTGATTCGGGGCAGTTTCTATGGCAATTAGCATGTGACCTCCCCTCACATATGTAATGGGCCTGCATTCTGCATACAAATGAAAACATTTCTGCAGAGCCGTGTCCTGTCGCATCTCTGATGCAAATCGCGCCGCCTGCCGCTCCTGTAATCACCAGACCTCTTTGTTTCCTCGCAATCTTCTTATTTTGTTCTTTGTGCATTTGAACTTCTTACCTTTCTCACCCCTATAAGCTTTTTTCTTCCCCCAGCACAGACCTAATGTCATTCTCCAGTGATCAGGATGCAGTGCTCTACTAATATTAGCCGAATGGTTTGTGGTTTGGTCTGTAGCTGGGAGAACTGTTGCCTCGCACTACCTGGGTTGTGGGTTCAAATCCCACCTCTGCGCAGAGTGTCGAGAGGTCAAATGGTCGCCCCCCTCTTGTGTGGGTTTTCTCTGGGGACTCACAAAGACCAAAGACTTGCATGTATGTTAGCTAGTGACTGTAAACTGCCCCTAGTGACTGTATGTGCCCTATGATGGACTGGCATCCCATACAGGGTGTACCACAGCCTTCTACACAGTGCAGCCAGGGATATACTCAAGGCCCTCCCCTAACAATCTCCCCCATGGTAGCCGAATTTCTCATGTCAGTTAGATTTGATTCTGAAGTTCCTAAAGATTTAATTCATTAATATTTCGGTATGAGCACTTGATTAAGTTTGTAATCATGACAGGCTAGATCAGACAGGCCACACATCACATGTGCTTTGATCCAGAAATACCATCTTTCAGTCTTTTATTTTCTGTTCCAAAGACCCCATGGGCTCTTTCCCACTTAATTAATATCACCTCCTGATGGTCAAACTACAGCGGGGGATATATATTTAAATATGCAGCTAACACTGGTGTTGCAGATTTTGTTTTTGTCCTATGCAAAATAAACCCATGAATACACTTCAATGAACGAGTTCTTAAAGATCCTCAAAGACTGACCAGTTTAAGTTAAGAATGGTCCTACCCTAACCCAGCACGTTTTATCACATCCAGATGGGCATTAACACCCTGTTCCAGCATACAGGTTTGCTTCCTGACATTGGAGACTGGGACCTTACTGCTCTGAAGACTCCTAACCAGTGTATTTTGTTATTTAATCGCATTCGGGGTCTTTCCCAATGTTCAGACACTCCCTAAAATAAGATTCCTCAGTGAAAGTGTCCCACAGCTAAACTCGCTCACTTCTTCTGCATAAGTAGGCAGGCAGTAGTCTTACAGCAGCAAGTAGTACTCTTACAGCAGGCAGGCTGAGTTTTTGAGTTTCAGAGGAACGCTCAGCTCAGAAGAGGGAAACACCCGCTCAGAGTTCAGGAGGTGTCCAGTGGGGCGTGTTGGTGCCGTCTAACATCTGCACACACGCGCAGGAGCTAAACAGAGGTGATTTACTGTGTTATTGGGGGGTTAGGGTTAGGGCGGGGGTCTTACCGTCAAGGCCAAGCGGTCACAGGGGTTAGCGGCAGGGTAGGCGGAAACTGGATCCACGTAGTAACTCATTTTGTGGTCTGTCAGGCGCGGGGAGACATAAGAGCACTACATGAAGTGGCAGACAGACTCCTATTAATCAGAGCTGTTTATTCCGAGGGTTTTCGACTTGGTTAACAGAAATTTAACACTGAGTACAATAACCTGCTTCAGCATCCATCCAACTGAAGGCCAAAGCCCAGGCACTTCTTGGACAAACAAAACCGCACAAGACTTGTCACCGCACCCCTAATAACATGAACTTTATTTCTGGCAAAGGCATGTGGCCGGAGTGCTGTGTGCGATCGGGCGCGACACCATTACCACTTATCTTAACTTCCTTTGCACATGAACAATCAACAGTTTCTGTATCCAGAGCAGTACAAAGTTTTCCTTATTCTACCTATAAGACACTTTTATATTTAGGGAATTTGTTTCATTGGATTCAGCTTTTCAATGGTTGATTTATAAGTTTATATAATAATAATTGCATTATCGTTATTATTACTACTGCTATTATTATTATTGCTAATAATAATTTATGTTGCTATTAATATCAGCAGTAGTAGTAGTCCTTACTTTTTAACTGTCTTTGTGACGAGGCAGTGACAAGTAGGAGTACATTCCATTTACACGCAGATGCTGTAAAGACAATATATGCGTCCATATTTAAATGAACCATCGGGAGGAATAGACTTAAATAGCATTTAATCGATTGCAGCGTCATATTTCCATAAGGAGGGAAATGCGAGTGGTTTCCTAGAACGGGCCACCCCAGCAATGAAATGACAGGTCGCCCCCAGCCTATTTGTATATTCACTGAATAAAAGTGTCGCACAGCTTTTCTGCCCCCCCTCGCACCCACCCAGGCAGCTAAGGCACAGCGACGTGTCACAGGGACACTGATTAATCTTTGTTTACAGGCAGCCGAATCCAGCACGAAGGCTGGATGACCGAGTACCGCAGGAGGGGCGAAGGCTGGACAGGTATTTACGAGTCCGCTACGCCTCGGCCCCTGGGAGGGGGGCACAGCCTAAACCGTTTAGTAAACTTTGTGGTTTACACTAAGGAAACATGAAGCTAGAAGAGGCCATCCGTCCTTCTCGGTTATTAAAATGACAAAATAACCAAAATCAATATTCATAAAATGTCTCAAGCAGTTAAAGAATTAATCTTCCAATCATTTTAGAGTCAGGTGGTAAAGTCTCGTATGCGTAAAAACTTTTCTTATATTACACCATAAAAATATGTATTCAAATATAATTACAAATAAAAAAATATTTTAAATACAAATATTAAATTAGTCGTGCTAACTGAGAAGTCAGTTATTAGAATATAACATTCAAGAATTGTTTACTATTGTAAATGGGAATATAAATCCCATTAATTATAATACCCTTGGAGGAATTTAACAGCCATAATGAGAATCATATATTTAAGTAGATTACACCGTTTCTACACTTCAAATTCCTAAGGAAAATAAAATTACAGTCAGACACATGCAGTGTTCTATGTCAAGTATTAACTACAGTTAACTGGTCTAAATATTTCATTAGTCAGCCCTTGTACCTTGTATTTCAGTAGCGGACAGGAAGCGGATTTTAGTGACACTTCAAAGCGTTTTTTTTTTTAACTGAAGCGTATAAACCGCAAGTTTTCTTTATGCGGGAGAGTCGCATTGCGCTCTTCTCTCTTTAAAAAGCGATCGATGTAACTTACCCCAATAAAGTGGATGAACTGCAGTAACGAGTCGTTCTCTCTGGCCGGCCGTCGGGTCTCTGAGCCGGAGCGGAGCGGGGCGCAGCTCTACCTGCCAGGCGCTGGGCGGATGGGAATATGCAGGCTTACGGGATTAGTCCCACCCTCGGCAATTACGGGGGTCCACTCAAAAACCGCTGGGCTTTCCCTCAAATTTATTCACATACAAAAAAAGCTCAACCTGCACGCATTCTTGTACCTTCCATAAAATACTATCTCGCTTAAGCCGCTGAATGTTATCATTGGAGTGCTTCCAAACCCCGGGCGTTTGGGGAGATCACTTGATCTGGAAGGTGCCCGAAAAAAGGTTGTGCTTAATTAAACTGAGATTAAACCGGAATCTGTGTTACTGTAGCACTTAATAATCACTCCTGCTGTTGCCAGAAACCCGTAGATTATTCCCCTGGTTTGCTGTAATAAAACAATGACTCTGGTCTTTAGATTTTTCATGGTCTTGTCATAAAAAGTGCTTAAGACATATGGAAATATTGTATTAATGCTTTACATTGCTAGACTTTATATTTTATTTTTGCTGCTAGTAGTTTTCTTGGTTGAGTTAGAAGACATTTTAGGTTTTAAATTGAAACTATTTAGAATTGTTACCCCTGAGGAAAGTTGTTACCTACTTATCACTATGGAAGCCAAATATTATTTATAATGGGACACCCCCATAGACACCCCCCAACCCTGTAAAACGGTGTGATCTGCGTGATCCCTCACATGTTCACATGTAATGACATGGCAAGTCACACATTCCAGGAAGTTGCTGACTGAACCATCGCTATCCTGCGGAGCCCATAGCAGATCCGAGAGGACCCATTAGTCAGGAAAATGTCCAAATAAAGACGGATGTGAAGGCAGGACAATCGGAACCCCCATGAATAGATTTCCTGTGACGTGCGCTAAGAAAAAAGGATCAGAGACCGCCGTGTGAGGCCGGACTGGGGTGTTCTGGGTGGGAGTGGTCAGCCCAGACACAATGGTCAAGGCCTGTTTTTCAGACCCCATGATGGGGGGGGGGGGACCTGCATGTAGCCCACGGTGTCATGGCAACAGCACTGAAAGGGCGCGGAAGTCGTGCTGCGGAACCAAGATGCCCATGAATGGCGATGTATCCCGCCACAACCACCAAGGTTAGTCATCGTTGCCCCCCCCGATTTATTCACCAGAAAAGATACGGGTGTGTTGTGCCGATTACGCTTCTCCGTGCTTCTGGGTTGCTCTTGCGGGAAATGAGAAGGCAGCAGTTCTACAGGCCCAGTTTGTCAGGCCCGATCTTACAGCGAGATACGAGAGGAGGGGGAGCTTAAAAAAGATGGTGTTGGATTTTTTTTGCTGCCGGGGGTGTTCTCCGGGCAGGCCCTCACTATCAGCCCCGCTCTTGCTTCTTCTCCTGAAACACCTCATGACACCACCCCACACTCCCTGACCTCAGTGCAGCAGTACCCCACCCACCCCCCTGAATTAAAGAACACACGTTCAAAGGTACAAGTGACGGCTCCCTCAAAGCGCCCATAGGACCAGGAGTTAAGCCCGACGGGTGCCGAGCCGATCCCACCCCTCCTGTCCCCCCCTCGTCTGTCCACACTTTCCCAGGGGACTGTTTGAAGCCTGTGGGGGGGTCCCTGTTGCAGCTGGGCGGCACGTCGGGGGGCAGCAGGGACAGGGGATGAGATATGGGCAGGCAGAGAACTCAAGCGTTCCTGGACTGACAGGCCGAATCGAATCGAGGCGATGGATGGGATCCAGGTCCACGCGATGCCTTAGTATTGTTTCAATTAGTCGGCTACGCAAGTTCAAAGGCGAGGCCCCCACTCGCCTCTGCTTCTCATGAGGTCGCTCTCATCACTTTCCTCTTGCGATTCACCTCTCCATCGCAGGCCGCCCCATGCTCCCTGTCCCCCATCCCCCCGTCAAGGTCGACCGACAGTCACGCTTTATACTGACCAGGCGGCCGTGGCTGCATTGAATGCCGCTGTTTTATCGTCGAGGTTCTGTCAACGTCACGCGCCGGCATCCGCCGCTGAACGCCCCAGCGCCTCGACCGCTTCTCCGGATGCCGTGATGGATGGTCACGGCGAATTCGACGGCACGCCCGCAGTCCGCTCTCCTCTCGGCACGAAGATCAGATTTGGGCCGCGAGCCTCGCCGGACCTCCCCGGGGTCAGTTGGCGGTCACCACGCAGCCCGGGCACATGTTGCTCTCATGCTCTGTTAGCTACATCCATCCTCGGGACGCTAACAAGTTGGCGCTCCGAACACAATGGCATTATTCTTTTCCGTTTGTTGACGTTCCCTTAAAAGTCGCCGTGTGCGCCGGGGACCGACCGCCAGCAGAAGCGAACAAGAGAAGGTCTGTCCGTCCGGCCGATGGGAGTACGCATCTCTAAAGGCGCTGATAGCTTCCAGGCGATTTCAGCCAGTCCTCTTTCCAAACGTTCACATCACCTCACATCACGAAGTATCAGGTAGCACAGTGGTTGCCAACCTGGACCGATGCCCTCAAAGGTGACGTTTCTTTGTGGGCTCCATCTCATGTAATTCCATGTCTTCTTGCGACATGTGCATTGTGCATTTGACGACAGAGACGACGCTGGGTGCCTTACAGGGCTGTGTTGTAATACATTCCTACATTTATACAAAATAATACAAAAACAGGAAGAGGTTCTGGTACCTTGGAAGGCTTCCTTGGGCATATCCCATCATGCTCTCTGAGACATACAAGCGCATATATACAGGTGAAAATGGAGCCTGGGTTCTGAGCACAGGGTCAGGCCATTTATTTGGTATATTTCAGGAGTTAAGGTCTTTGTTTCAGGCCCAAATGACGTATGACTATTTTGCTGAGGATGGGATGTAAACCAGCAACCTTCCAGTGACAGACACAGAGGTCTAATCTACATGAGCCTTTATGTGCCTGAGGCTTATTTGACAGCTTGGGCCAATACCCACCCTGTAGAGATGCAGAAGCTTCGGACTCTGTCCAACTCACCTCCTTATTTTATTTATTTTTGGAAATTCTCTCCACTGGGATGCATTAATGGATCTTTTTTCTTTTTCGATTAGGGTTTGCTTCACTTTGCTATTGGTTTGCTTGTGCTTCCCAGCATGATGTCGTCCCCCCCAACTCCTAGCTGCTCTCTTCCTTTGATACATTGCCCAGCGTTTCCCCAGAAGAAACTGCCCCACAGATGTTCCTTCACCGACTACAAAGAAGGAAGCCTTTATGAGAGGAAGGTCTATTTTGGGGGCCAGCTTTCCAAGTCGCGATGCTCTCGGAGGTAACAGTCTGAGCTCAGTTGCCAAGTCTCATATTATTTCTTGCCTGGCTATTTTTAGATTAAAGCTACGTTAAACTGATGCAAATATAAAGATATAATATTTCATGACAGTATCAACTTCTGGGTTTTGGCGTGGTCCCACAAAAAGAGGACCTCGTTATTTTTTTCCCAATACTAAATCGGAGTATGAATCTAAATCTAAATTTTACGTCATTAAGCTTCATAGTAAATGTAACCTGCACCATATTTTCAATTATTTATTCATTCGGGAATTTCAGGTTCTTTTATTTGACCTTAAACAGATTTTTAAACTGATTTCAGATGTAAAATACTGTAATAGATAATGCAACAGGGAAAGCGGTGATGTTATATCAGTGGGTCTCTCTAGCTAATTTCACATAGATCTGCGTGATCTTAGTAGAGCTGTCCCAAAGCCAGATATCCACTCGAGGACACAATTCTTGATTTAGAGTTCCTCCAAGAGAGATTAGCAGCCCATGTTATCTTTAAATACGGTGCTGAATCCCTCTCCAAGTTGTCCAAACACCTCTGCGTGGATCCTGTTAAATTGGACAAACATCTCCAGCGTTTGATGGTTTCCAAGCGTGCACCAGGCTCAGATGTTTCATTTTGAGCGCACGACACGCCAGGACCCCCGCCATATTTTAGAATGCAGCCACCCACTCTGACGGGGCATCGGCGTGTCACGTGACCATCCATGGGACTGCAAGGAAGGGGTTTGTGTTATCGCCGACGTTACCTCAGGCCTCCCGCGTTGGCAGCTGTGCACAGATGTTCCCCCTGTGTTCACACTCAAGGTTCCCTCCATGTTTCGTTGCAGGAGATTTGCCAGTTCTGATTTGCGAGCGAGTTAAGGTAAGTCCTGGGGGGGGGGGGGGGAGTCTGTGCCTGTAATCAAAAGGTTGTTGGTTCAAATCCCAGGGTCAGCAGACTCGTTTGACCATTGGGCCCTTGGGTAAGGCTCATGACCTGCTTTGTTTTCTCAAAAAAATATATGTCACTTTGGAGAAATGCATCTACCCAGAACTTCCGGTGCCTGTATTCCTTCTTGGAATACCATGGCATTAATAATAGGTATCCTTTTAATGAAAGATAATCTGACAGAAGAAATGGTGAACATATATACACACACAGCAGAGGTGCAGTACAATTAGTGAAGGTGTACAAAGATTCAGACAGAGGAGGAAGGAACAGAGAAATGGGAGAGAACGGACGAGCGCTTCCACATCTGCAGTCGAGGAAGACATGTGGACCAGCTCGGCCCTGATAAACTTCTGGGCCGCAGCCAAAGTAAACCAAGCCGCCCCTTTGCCCCGCTCGGCCTGCCACTCGCTATGCCTCTTAATTAGCCACTGAGAGCAAGATGCTTGTCTCGTAATGAGGAAGGGAGTGCGCTGGGTGCTTTTGCAGCAGGCTCGTTAATGATGTGAGGAAGGGAGTGGAAGGGGGGTGTGGGGGAGGGGGGGTATTACCGGTGTCATGCCTACTGTGAGACCTTAATCTTTGAGGACACTGTGATACATGGATGATGGAGATTTTGGTGAAAGTTTCAAGCTTCTCGCGCCCCCTTCAGGACTATTTGGGCAGTGCCCAGGTCGGGGGGGGGGGTGGCAGTGCTATATCCAACAGCTGAAGGTGCATCACCCCCCCCCAACCGCCCCAAACCCATTCCCACAGCCGTGAGCTCCGGGTTTCACTGAAGGCGCTGAAGAAGTGTTGTGCCATCGTTTCCCAAGACCCCTTCGCCCCCCCCCCACCTTCCCCACGACAGAAACCTGGCTGTGGCAGACCCTGAGAACAGCAGAATCCCATAAACCTCAAGACAACTCTCATCCTCTTTAAGCCTGGCTGGAAGACATGTTTAGAGAGTCACTTTTGTAATTAATAGCTGGAATGCTGCAGTACGGTCCGCTTGTGGGCCACTGGGCACAGCCAGGGGCTGAGATCACGACTGTGTAAATAAGGCCTGACCCTCTGGCCCTGCTCCCCCCGCATCGTGATTCACATCACCGGATTACTATCCTCCACAGTCCCATCGTCCCATTACCCCCCCCCCCCCCCACAAAAAAACCTGCTAATGCCCCAGTGCTCCCAGAGCTGCTCACTGGTGTGAAACTCCTTGAATATTTTTAGCCCGGCGTTGACATTTTATGGATGTTGCTCTTACTTTGTGCTGCGATTTCTTGCGAGGAAACAACCAGCCCCACTCTCTCCTCTGTCTCTCATCAACTCTCCTCTCTCTGTTGCTGATTAAAAAAAGAAAAGAAATATCTTTTCGGGGCCCTTATCGCCGTTATGTCAGCACGTTTTGTTCCCGACCCGTTTAATCTTGATTCCCCATCAATCTGCTGTGACGCGGCCCACCCCCGGCAGCCTGGAGCCACTAGGACTGACCCCCACCCAACAGTGAAACCCCTCTGCAGCCCGTCTCACCACCTCCGTCATGCCCCTCCGCCACAATTTGCCTCTTCCGGATTCAATCCTGCAGCTTTAAGCACAGGGCTTTGGGATACGCAACAAAAAAATTCCACAGGGAACCCCCAGAACAATTAATGGTTCGTTCCTTAGTGAACACCCAGAACACTTCATGGTACAGCCATAGTGATCCCCCGGAACAGTTAATAGTTCATTCCATAGTGAATCCCCCAGAACAGATAATGGTTGGCATGGATCACATGAAGGCATCGCTGATTTTTAATTGGCTGCGGTGAGGAGCTTTAGCTGTCCATTGGGTGAAGCTCTTTCCACAGCAATCCTATGAAACTGGGGCTGAAGAGGAACTCTCAATGAAGCACATTTATGGTACAGGAGGATGCACAGCTGGAGCGGTAATATACCCAGCTGTGTAAATGGGGGGAAAGTGTGACAAGGCAAGCTTCATAAAAGGAAATTAATACTGGCATAACACTGCAATCTTACCAGCTGAAAAAAGTTAAGTCTGCAGAATACGATGGAAATGTGACCCACAAAGTATTTCCAGCTGAGAAGTATACAGTGTTCCTCAGAACATTCTCTGTGTTATCATCTATAAATAGTTCGGCTTTTTGAAGTCAAACGTTTTAAAGTTCACGACTTTCCATGAAGATCTAGAGAAGACCAGCTAGATCTTGAAGCATTCTGCATCTTTTACTGGAGCGCTGCTTAAAATGTTTTGTCGATTTGATTAATATGAATTTTCCTCTTTTTTTCTCAGAACATTACCTTAAACGTCTGTAAAAAAAAAAGCTGTCAGTTGTACATCTCACTTTTTAAAATATACCAACTGACCTGACTGCCCATATTAAAACTCAGCAAGTCTGCATGCTCGTTTGCAGGTGGTTTCTCAGCTCAACTGCGCCCTCTATCAGTCAGCTGCTGCACAACACTTACCTCCCAAGCCCTCCATAGCAATATCAGGTCTCGGCAACACAACACATTTATCAACACCCAATCACATTTGGGAAAATAACCAAGTGAAGTTTTTTATTTTTTTTTCCAAGAGCTGCTGGCTTAATTTCTTTCTTTTAGTATCCATTAGTCTGTCATTGCCCCTATAATACTTCTGACTGAAAGGTTTGTTGAATAATGTATTGCCTGGCTTATGCTATAGGTGTTTGGGCCAAGTGTATGAGAAGATAAGTAGCACAGAAGGATACTTTTTCCATTCTAAGTATAGACTTTGCCTACAGTTTGCCTCCTAGTACCCAAGTTGTAACAGTAATGCATTCTGACCTTGCTTTCCGTTTCAAACAAACGAGCCAAAAAAGATGAAAGTCTTCCACGGGAGCTAACATAGCTAACTGGCTAACATTCTCCATATCGGCATGGAGAAGTTGGCTTTTTAAGGGATGGAGGAATGCAGCAGTTTTTCCTGGGTGCGCAGGGTAGGGCTGGTGGCCTGGTGAGGGAACAGGAGCCCCATGCCAACAGCACACTTTGAAGTCTGTGGGCTTTGTCTGAGCAGGGCAGCGTCTTGTTGTGCCGGCCTATTTTCGCTCCCCTTTCCAGTGTTGTGAAAAACAGCATCCGGCCCGCGTGTCTGGCCGTGGAAGGCCGGGCAGTTTTCCGCGTCCCCAAATCGGTTTCACGCGTTCAGCTTTGCCCAAAGAGTCCCAGGGGGGGTGGGGGGGCAACCAAACCCAGCATCGACCTCGCTGCCCGTTGCATAAACATCACGAACTATGTGCAGTGAATATGGACTCACAGCTACATCAATTACCCGCTTTAAAATATAATAGTGACCACAGCCTAATTCTCACATCTTTATGAGGATTCGTGTTCAATCGACAAAGACTCTTTTTGAATGGCTTCATTTGCACAACTATCAACATACCCTGTTGTACTCATTTCATAAAGTATTCTAAAAACATTCACGTTTCCAAAGTAATGGAATTCTTTATAGTTTTTTTTCTAAGCAGTCAGTTTCTGAGGCCCACTGAGACGCATAGTTTCAGGGGCTTTAAGAGGGCGCAGTCTGTCTGTCACAGAAACCAGAAGGCAGGTTCTCAATCTGAAAGTTGCCTGTTTAACTTCCCAAGAGGCGCTTGACGCCCATGCTATCGTAAGAGCAGAGAGCCCTCTAGTGGGCAGACATTAAAAGGACACTTATTATCGCACGGCGTCGATAGTGCATTTCTTTATTAAATCCAGATTTGGCTGTCTAAAGGCGCAGATAAATGAATTTGTAATCTACTGAGTATCCCACACTGGGTTTAGGCTGTCAAACATATCTGGAGGACAGGGGCCGCGAGGTAAATGCATAAGAATGTAAGGCACAGCAAAACAGTGAAGTCGCAACAGACGTTAAGCTGATGGTTTGACACCGCGAACAAAACCGGGGTAGAAATAAATACACTCAGTTTCATTAACTTCGTTTGATACTTTTTCAGTGTTTCAATGAACTGTTGTCACTACTGTTATTTATTTTTGTTGCTGTTGTTGCGGCTACTTCTCCTGCTACTGTTCCTGCCGGTGCTAATCGCGTCATGTTGCGTTATTTGTTTTTTAATTCATTGAGCTCACAAGTAGAAAATACCTTGCACTGATTTTTTTATACTCATTCATTGTAATTTGTGGTGTTCTATTTGTTTCTGCAGCTAACGCAATTTAACACCTTAAACAGACTAAACGAACTAAGGACGTAGAAGCAACCCGGGAGCGGGGTGTACCGGGCAATATTTGATTTGGCTTTATTGGTCCGACCCCCCAAAAATTTGCAATTAAAATATCACACTGTGTCCCCCAATAACAAAGTCTCTCCGACACTGTAGCAGTGCAAACAAAGGCATGTGACTTATTTTATAGAAAATCAAATTTAACTGAATCACAAAGAACATGTCAAATCCAAAAATGACCTCCTTCGTTACAAATTTGCCAAAGCAAAACGCATCCGCTATTCTGGCGTTTACAAATAAGGTCCCAAACAGGAAAATGTTTTACATTTATTCTTTGCACCACTTGATGTCAATGGACACCATGTTTTCCATTTTCCCCCTCATCTGTATAATTTTACACTGTCCTGGTTAAAATAGGCCTTCGCACCCTTAAAATCGGTTATATAATATTGCGATTATTCGATTTTGTCAAGTTGAGGCAAATAAAGTGGTCGTGATTACTCTCTTGTAATTTATTGCCATGTTATAACCTTCCAAAAACAACTCTGTGCATTTACTTGATTTCCCTTAGGAAATTATTATCGCGCGTAAATTATGTTCTTTTTTTGGGTCATATAATATCGAAGATTTCTACTGTCCGTGAATTTATCTTGCAAACCACGAATCTGCAGACCTTTTATTCAAGGCAATATGTCTTGATGAACAAAATAAAGACGAGGGATGGGCGCTGCATTAAACACTACCCTCTGGCTCACTAAAAACTAGAACCGGCTTCGAAAGTTCACGGATTTGGTTCTGATATTTAGGTTTGCATGGCTGTGTGCTCTGGCTGCCACGGTAGCGTGAAAAGACGCCGAATTCCACCGTCGCGGCCCCGGTGCCGCCTGCCCATTTTCCGTCCCCACGGACAAAGTTGGAAAATGAACTTTCCTCATCGCAAGATCATCTCTTTGTTAACTCTCTAAGCTAAACAAATAAAAAATTATACCTCACTTAGAGCCTCCATTACCTCATTTGATGTGATCATAGCTGTCTGTATATTGCTATAAACTCCTAAATATACAAATATTTTACATTTTTGCGGCATTCCACAAAGGGTGTGAACCATACTTTTGTTTATGTGCAATATTACATATATGGTGGCTTATATATATTAAGCCTGGCCGGGTAATTTAAAAGAATTTGTCCCTGCTTAAGCGTTTTATTCAAAGCAATTCTTTTTTTTCTTTCATTTTTTTTTGTGCCGTACTTTTATGTTATTACATTTAAGTTTGTATGTCAAAATATTGGCCAGAACGACAGACTACATTAAGTAACAGAACAGAAGTTGAATTTGGAATACGCAGCTTTTAGCATGTTTAACGTATTATTTTACATTACAAGGCTACGCCTTAATGGTTTTGATGACATATTTCTTTTCGCTGATTCGGCGTATTTTTTAAGTCGAAAAAGTCATCAGTAACACAGATGCAGAGATTCTTGTCCATTTGAAGTTCCCAGTCATCAAACCGTATCTCCGACTATAGGCTTTGTTTTCGTTTCCCGATTTCCCGCTAGGAGGCACTTTAATGCCCGCGCTCCATAAAGCATGGAATGTTTATCCCCATTTTAATCACTGAAAAAGGTAAAGCGTCCATTCGGATGCTGAAAATAAATCCGATTTAGCATTTAACAATTCTTATTTTATCCAGCGTAACTATTCTTATTTTATCTTGTGTTTCCTAATTTTACGTCTGTCATTCGTGTGTGTTTATGCGTTTTCTCAAAATATTTGCGTCGCGAACAAAATATTTGCATTATTACAAATAATACTTACAAAATGTGAATATAGAATCGATTTGCTGCTAGTTGTTTGTTTATTCGTTTGTCCGCTTATTTATGTGCTCGTTTGTTTACTTATTATTTATTATTTATTTTGATAGAAATGCAGAAGTTGTGGGATTTTCTAAGGATAATTCCTAATATTGTTAGATTCACCTCAGCTGAATTTTTGCAAACAGTTCTACTCAGGTAATACTCTTCTTATAACATTTTGATTCAGAAGAGGTAGTGTTTTTAGGCCTGCACCCGAGAAGGTCGTGATGCTCGCTGATCTCACCTCTGGGTGACACGACTGACTTCCCTCAGAGACGCTTTCCATGTGTGATGAAGGCACCGCGTAGGAAATGGAGTTAGTGAGCTGAGTGGGGTCAACAGAACAGGAAAGACAAGCCCGCTGGAAACGCGTGTCTCTGTCACGAAGCCGGAGCCGCTCGGATCCCGCTGGTGGGCTTCCCCAGGGACAGATCAACCAAGCGGGTCACGCCGCTCCGGAGCCCCATACAGTCTCCTTTAAAAACAATAAATATGACCGCCTCACCGTTTATTACCGTTCGTTATTCTACTGCTACTTCAGCTGGTTCCTATAATCATCGCTGCTTTAAAACACGATACTTAAAAAAGAGTGATTTTATTTGAAACCTGAAAACACCTGCATATTTAGCAACATTGCACGTTTCGAAATGCTTCATATGAAACATTATTTTTTAATTGTTTTCGGAAAGATATTTTATTTTCATTAAGCATGTATTTGAAATATTTGGTATTTTTCTTCAGTTCAATGCAGTGGTAATAGTAAAATTTATAGAGATATTATGTACACAACGTTACGAATAGGCATATTGTATTTAAGTGACGTTCTTTTTTCCAATGTTTTTCCCCCATTGTAATTTGTAACTTTGCACTAAAATCAGGTGATTCAATTTAAAATTTGTTATGAGAGCAATTTCACAACAATAATTTGAACGCACTATTACGCGTTCCCAGACGCTAATGGGAAGGTGAAACCGGTTATGGGCCGGAGGTCGCTTGTTTTCGTGTATAAAAATGGACCACACGCTTTTTTTACGGTGCTGTTCCCATTTATGCTAAATTTCCCTTATTTCACGGTTCAGTGGTCTTGCAGTCCGGACTCCCTCCTACATAAGGATGCAATGGGAGACTCGTCACTCCTCCCTCATTGGCTGCTGCTTGGACGTTCTCGCATCACAGCCGCATTCCCATTCATACATCCCGCACTGCCCGTGCCTTTCAAAATAACGCACAGCCGTCCATGGTAACTATTTTTTCCCTAGAAGGATCTCATTATTTAAATTGGATAATAATTTCAGAGAAATATTTACCAGCTGTCAGCAAAATATCGAAAGGTGAGTGGAGGAAAAGTGCTATTCTGCTTTTTTCCACCCCGTAACTTTACTAAATTGCAGCCGCAGCTGAGAATTAAGGCAATCCTATTCCGATGCTTCGGTTTCAGTATTTTCCAGTTTTCCTTGTCTGTCGACTGACACTCCTACGTGTTTGGTGCCCTGCACGTAATGTCATCCATTCATTGCGTTATCCACAGGCAATAGGTGTATTGAAATTACATTCGTTTCGTTATAATTAATTGCGAACGATACGTTTGTTCATGTTTTTTTTTTGCCGTGAATCTTGATTTCAATAGATTTATTCATTTTTTTGCCGAGACACGTGTAAAACACGGATGTGGAATCGTTTGGAATAGGTTCGGTCTGCACTTTATGGTGTGCAACTAATAATTTCTAGCGCGAGGTTTAATGCTTAAAACGTAACATAATGGAGTCGCAGCCTGCAGGCTACAGGAAAGCAGGGGCAGTTAGCGCAGCGTCCTGAGCCTCCAACCGGCTAATTGAGTGCAGATGCGGACATCTATGCCCCGTTACGTTTAGGAATTGGATGCATTTGGGAAACTTTATGAGGCGAGCCCCATCAGCCGCCTGAAAGAGTTAAACAAAAGTTTATATTAAGAAACATTTATCCGAAATTACAAATACTGTTCAGTTTCATGTACAGTCTGTAGCACGATAAAATGTATAAAGTTCTTGTAACAATACTCAACCGGAGTGCACTAAAAAACTATTTTTCGATGAGAGTTGCTTTCCTTTAGAAGTTGTCTTGTTCATGTACCGTTTGTTAGTGTATTGGCCTATTGATTTATGAACAAACATTTTCTTGTGGTTGGTTAGGTCACATAACCTAATTAAAGTAATAATTTGTGGCAGATTCAGCACATTTGTCGTTGTTATTTTTTCACAAATCTGCATTATTTTCGTGGTCTTTTGCAAAGACCGGGGATTTTAATCAATGACTTTAACTGTTGACGTAATAATATACGTTGCACGTCGATTAATGTAGACCGATATGCTTAAGGGATGTATTTAAACGAATTTGTCAGTCAAATGGGGGGATAAAGGCCGTGACGATCGGATCGACCAGCCTTTAATGTGCGGTTTTAATTTAATCACCGTGGGGTGACATATTTATGGCACGTTTAAACATGTATAAAATGAAATGAGTGAATGAACAAAGACACTGAACAAGGTAAATAATATTCCTATTGCCAAAGGAAAAGTGTAAAAATAATTATAAAAAATTCATAGCCGGGTGACAAGCAATGCAAAAAACAGTGTGAAAATTACGCAGACATTTCTAAAAAGGCCCCGTTTTTGTGATAGGAATTGCTAAATGTCTTATGGCAGCCCGGTCAGTAGTTGCAGGCCGATCCAGCGGGTAAAGGCGCAGTCCTCGAAGTGCCCTTTCACCCTAGACTTTGTAAGCCGCACTTATTAAACAGGAAAGTGCTTCAATATGCGGCAGGCTTCTGCAACAACCTGATGGTGGGAGCAGATGGCCTAATCTAATTCTATTAAGCAACCAACTGCTGTTGTATCACGACAAATACAATAATAACAACAACAACAACAACCATAATAATAATAATAATAATAATAATAATAATAAAATTCTTAAAATTAGTTTAAATTTCTATACTGAACAAATAATACCGGACATGACAAACAGTTGCAGTTTTGTCAGTATGGGATAGGGAATCAGATTGTCGGCAAATTTGGCACTAAATGCTGAGATGCAGTTAAAAACAAGGATGAGTCTGCAGTGGTGATGTTTGCTGTATTTTGTGTAGCCGACGGACAACCGATCTCACTCGCTACGTGAAACTTTGGCACTGCATAGAAAGTAAGCTGCTATATAACTCTATATGTTGTCGCAAGAGGCCAGAGTTAAGTAAATAAAGAAAACCGTTCATTGCGTAAAATTAGTTATGGGAAATACGACTGCATTTAAATCCGAGCCCGATCAAATAAATCGGTACAGATTTTTAAAACTAAGTCAATAGATTATGAAGACACGTGGAACAAAACGGATATTGGAATTAGATCGGTGCCAGAAATAAAATAACCCGAGGCATCAAATATAGTCGGGAAAGAGCAGTATTTGTTGGCAATGGGTCAAAAATGTGTGCAATTCTGGAATAATAAAACTAAACGAATAATATGATAAATGTCTGAGAAACTTTGGAGATGACCCTGGGGCGTCACAGTTTCAGTACTGGACAGAGACCTATAGCTTATTAAATGGACACAAAAAGGCTGCAGAAAGCGATCGCGCATATTTCCCGCTTTAATGCGGGCCCTGCGCTAACTCTCCCTGAGTGCGAACAGTTTAAGAGGGCAGCTCGCTGGTCTTATTGAAATGACTGAACGAATGGGGTGGGTCGGTGGGGGGGGGGGGTGATCTTTTTATGAGGAACCGCAACATTCCGCACCCGCTGTTACAATTCTGGGCTGTCATTGTTAATGCCATTGTTAAAATAGTAGTGATGGTGGTGTTACAGGCCTAGTAGTAGTAGTAGGCCTAGTAGCAGTAGTTAGTAGTTGTGGTAGTAGTAGTTTTTCCTCACATAATTTATAATTCTGCCGGCTTTTCCAGGGCCTGTAAAGTGAACATCCCACCATTTTCAGGCCCTTTTGACAATGTTTCAGACTGTCCCAGACACCGCGTCTTACGTCAAGGTAAGACATCGTCTCTTCCATCAGGTAATACTGGGGAAAGGGTTTGGGTTTCTCCTTCCATTGTACTTTCACCTTTACGTTAGTGTTATGATTGCAATTTGTGATTTGAATGTAACTAGGATCAAACTCTATTTGTATTTTAAAAACTAATTGTTTCATTGGTATGCCGTGAAACATCCTCACTTTATCTTTGACGGCAGGGTGTTGGAAGGTAGTTCCTGCACTCGAAGCTTGTCGTCCTCATTACATCCTCTAATTTCTTTCACTTAAAGCAGAGCCTTGCTCTCAGTGTTCACGTTCAACAGCGCGATCTGATTTTTTTTCTTGAATGTCAAAATAAATTTGAGGCATTTGGCTTCTACAGTGTGGCGCCCTGATTACTTTTACATATTATCATATTTGACATCATACAGTTTTTCTCCCCCCCCCCCCCCCCGCCCCCATCAACCATTCTCTAAAGAATGTAAACAAATCGAATAGCCAACATCTGGTATACACGTTTTAAAACTCTTTACGTCAAATCATAAGGGACAGTATGGACAAAATGGCCTCGAAAGCTTTGATTTATGATCGTGAAATCTAATTTCTCTTTTATCTCCTTTAATAAATGACAAAATTCTTAAATACACTGATTGGGGAAACAAAGCTTGATATTGACATAATAATGGTCTCAGTAATAATGAGGTCAGACCTTAACTTTTAAGATGCTTTACAATAATGACCCTAATTGAACAATGCCTTTTACGTAAATGCATCTTCCCAAATGCAGATGTAGTCCCTCTGCGTTATATGTAACTCCGGAAATGGGCAACACTTTACATGAAGGGCTCAAATAACTTAGTAACTCAGTTACTACTCAAGTGCAAACTGCGAAAAAATATAGAAACTGCATGAGATACATGACTGATTGATGATGAACAGACATGGGACCAGTATGTAACTGACACTTAATTTCTGGTTTATTAATGCATTAAATAACAATGCATTGCTGTATTATTTGCGCCACCTAAACTAAAGTATTGTCAAAACATGCATAAATATAGCCTATATTTCAAAGGTCATCAAATGGAAGCGTTTAGAGAATATTTAGTGTTTAGCAAATCCACTGTACAGAAATGTGTGGCTGCATTGTAGGGCACATCAAAAGGACCAGGGCAGGCGATTCATGATTCCTCCATATTGGACTCTTTTTTTCCCAATGGATGGTGCCCCTGTTTTGAAGACCTTTCACCCTTGACTTTGAGATATACAGAGCAGTAATATTGTTTGTGTTGCTTCGCTCAAAGAGCAGTTTTCAGAGGGGCTCAGTCTTGGACACCATGAACAATTCTGGGTTTGTTTCCAAGGGTTCTTACCACTGAGGAATGTTTGAGGAGAAAATACACTTTGAAATAAAAAAAAAAACCTCTTTTGCAGCAAATATGGAGGACTAGAACATTAGGAAAATAAACGTTTAATATTGCAGTTCCATTGCCCTAAAAAGAACATTTAATCAAAACGAAATTATTTATTCATCATAATACATATATTATATTTTTTGAGTGTGTGTATAAGTGCATGTTACAGCATATACACCTACACACATATATGTACATTAAAATCAGTCGTAATGATGTGTTCTATCTATTGGGGTCAATTTCCACAAAAAGCATTCTGTCATTTTCGGACATTCTTGCATTTGCGTAAACTATAGAATCTGTAAATAAAAGAGAGGTTTTTAAAAGGGGGCTATTTTTCCACATAACATGGCATCTGTCATTCAGAATTTCGATCATGTTAGAAAAAAATGTGCATTATTCTGCTCAGAATGCAAACCAGACACACCCCAGGAGAAATTTTAAAGAAATATTCAGCTCCATTCAGGCGAGTCTGCAGTCTAGCTGTAGTTTTGTTTGGGTAAGGCCAGGCGAGACTGGTGCTCTCCAATAAAAATAAATCTCAAATTAATTATGGCCTCAAGCAAGAGGCCAGACAGTTTGTCCTGTGTGCAGCAGGCCTTCACTCTCTGCATTTACTATTTTCACATTGGCTTTGCCTTTACCCAGGAGGAGGAAAGGGGCTAACCAGCGCTCTCCAGTCTAACGTACAGCCCTGGGGCCAATAGCCATCACCACGTTCGGGCTGAAATACGTAAAAAGTCTGTAACCAGAGCAAATTTGTAGATTCTTTCTGGTTAAACATTAGTTTACCACAGTTTCAACAGTAACATTTGGAGGAAATATATGATCGTATTGAAGGTGTATTTATATAAATATGCACTATTTCTCCTGTTTGTGGATGCAGGTTTGTAAACGACTTATATATTTGCATACTTACCTAATGTATACAGCAACTTAAATACCAGTACAATAAATTACTTGTAAATTCTGCATGTTAATATTTTATGATACATGTACGGTAAATGTTTTGGTGAATTATGATAGCTGTACCTGTAAATGTAGGTGTACCTGTTTCCAAAAAAAACTGAAAAATATTTCTTAAATAAAAAGAGAAATGGTGTGAACGCCGCCGCCCCCCCCCCCCCAGTCTTCCATTGTTCCCTCCCACTTGCTGTTCATTCCCAATGGTGAGTAGTTCCTGGCCTCCTGTAGCTCGTGGTAGGAAGAAATGTCTGGCAGTGAAGTTCCAGTGCAGATCCAGATGTTCTGTGGTGCACTGTATAAACCAACTTTCATTTGTTTACTGGCCTTTCGAAAATGTTTGGTATTCATTAGGCCCTGGCAAGTCATGCCTGTGGAACGCCCCCCCCCCCATCCCCCTCAAAAATACTCTATATATATCATGAAGTAATTGAATAATTGTGGAACTTTTTCTTTATTTAACGTCTTCGCGTTTTAACATAATTAACGTGAAACCCCTGCATCAGTTGCAGTTCATTTTGCATGTAGTGTCTTATTTCGTCTTCGAAGAAATCGTTACAAATATGTTTTTTAAGCTCTATCGGTGAGAGCACTATAAGGCAGCGAAATTTCTTCTACTTTAAGCTTTTTTTTCCTTGCAAATACCATTATCGTTGGCTGATGCCGAGATAATTATCAACCGTCTACGATTTTATAAACGCAATGAAGGTAAATTAACTTGCCATGACTAAACCGTGGTGCATTTGCAAATCATATGTCTGCAGTACATAACCATTTTTGGACGGATATTCTTTGTTAATATCGGTTAAGGTCCAAAATAAATAACGACTGCTAAACACAAGAGATTTGTGATACGCATCGTCCAATGCAGACGCTATTTCAAAACAATTTTCTAAAGCCAGCATTTCGACAAATTTTACTTTTGAGTTAAACCGTTTTTTAACTTAAATTTAATATGAGCAAAAAGGAGACCGCCACCAAAAAGTTAAACAAGGTGTCTCCCTTAATTAGAATACACTGAGTTGGCCTCAGGCAGGAGCAGCCTTGACCCCTAGCAGGATCCAGATGTGGAGGTCTCAAGGGGGCCTCCCCCCGGGCAGACCCCCAAGTGGAGAGCAGACAGACCGACCCCTGCTGTCGGTTACGGCGGCCCGGGCTCCGTTTCGCTTAGCTGCAGTCGCTCCCCGAGGCGGAGTCCTGTTGGTCTGGTCACGTTCACTGCTGGCTCCATGTCACTGGAATTGCGGCTGAATTGATGAGGGTAATTTGAACAAGAAAAATGGTTGTAGGAGGGGAAACACTAAGTCGGGTAAAACTAAGCAAGTGGTCACTTTGTAACTGCTTCACCACCAACGCAAAGTAACATTCTACATTATTTTAACAAGAGAATGAAGAATATGTATTAATATCAATGACAGCAGCAGTATCAACATCTGGATGACTGACAATCGGAAGATCAATCGGATTCAATTTTCTTTTAAGCATAATTTTTGTTTTGGCACAAAGACTGGTTGACATCTCAAGCTGTGCGTGGTGGGAGCTGCTCGTAACTAGGGCTCCGGGTTTTGGGTCCAGCAGATATTGTTTCAATTTCGGGGAGGCAGATCCGAGCGGCTACTGTGAACTTGGACGAAACGCGCACACGTGCAGTGCAGCCTTTGCAGAATCTGCGGCGGGGGCTCATCCTGCTTGGATTTTATTAATGGTTGTTTTAGTGGGACTCCCGAGGTCTCGACCAGCGGCGTAAATGCTGGGCTGTTGAATTCCCCGTAACAGGTATAATCCCACTATTGCATTTTCTCCTGTTTGATTTACAGTCAGGATATTGGTATTTTAATGAAGCGCAGCTGTTTGCTATGGAAGTTTCAACTTTATTTATTTCATACCGTGTCAGACTTACACGTTTTTATCGGACCCACGAGAAAAGGATCAAAGAAAAACAGACAATTTAAACTATGAAATAGATCAAAATCAGCGTAATGAAGGCGTTTTAATGTCTGATGTATAGATTTGGAACCAAGACAGAAAGAAAACGCCGTTGTTATTCCTTAAAATTAAGTCTCCTAATTTGTTAGTAGTCATACAAACCTACCCGGCAGCCGACGCTGCATTCCGATGTAAAAGCAAACGACTTAATCGCACTTAAACACATTAGAACAATGCCGAGGACATTTCGAAGCAAAAACATTTTAAGGAGAAAAAAAAATTCCATTGTTTTCTCTGCTTATCTCCTCGGGACAAGTATCCTGCTTTTGGTGTTGCAACGAAAGGGAGGGCTTGATGTGACACACAACGCTTCCTTCTCAAAAGCAGTGACTTCACTTCCCAAAATTAGAAAAAAGAAACCATCCGGTAACTGTCTCTCGCTCCCCGCCACATAACCGGGGCTGGAATTAATTCAGGAGCGTGTCATGTTTGGGATATTGTTCGGGTCCGGTGAAAATTGCCCAAAATGGACGGAACTATTAAGGTAAGGGTGGAGAGCAGAGAGTGCGGGTCTCTTTGCTGTTTGTCAGTCGCGCCTCCTGTTAGCGGGAGTCTTTCTGCGCACAGACGATGCTCCCGGGCTGCCTTTCTCCTTCGCTCCCAAAGCGGTAACCAGATTTCCTCCTTTTTTCCTCTTTTCTTTTGAGGTTTCCTTTTTCCTTTGCAATCGAAACCCTGCAAAAAGGGCAGAGCACTACGTCCGCCTACCGAACATTTCTACTTGAAAAAAAGTTTCGATTTTGGAAACAGACGCGAGGCATGGAGTTGAGGGATTTTGTTGTTTTTTGGTTCTGAGACTCACTTACGGTTTATTATGCAGCGGCGATTGTTATGCTTGGATGTGACTATATTGATTAAAATAAACAATAGTGTTATTTTACGTACGAGGTAGAGATGGTCAGTGCTTGGTCACTTATTTGTAAGTGTCAAACTGTGGCTGCGCAGTAGCGGTGGCACTGCGCCCAATTTACTCGAAAAGTGTCCTCGCAATACATACTGAAGTTTTCAAATAGCCCGGGAAAAGGGTGCTTTCCTGAATCGTGGTATTTAGTGCACGTTGCCTGTTGTTGGTTTTGTTTGTCTCACAAGTTTGCACACAGGTCAGCATCCGTTTATGTGCGCGCGTGTGATGCTTCTCACCCGATTTTATGCATCAGCGAAAAACCCGCAGCTGCCAGTACCGCAGTGAGCCGATGCACATCTAGCAGTATAAAAAAAACACAAAACTCTTTGCTATTATTAATTATTCAAAAGTGGGAGACTTTTTGACGTTTTTTGTACAACTGAGGTAATGCCGATTTAGGTTAAAAACAAGCCATTTATTACTACTAGAGGCCTAAAGTAGTGCGTAGTTTTCTAAATATGTACATTTATGCTATATTCACCGATTGCGTATATTGCACAGACCTAATATATTGTATTATTAAGTAATTTAGGCTACATAATGAACACCAGGCAGTAGTGTATTATCGATTAGGCTAGACGATGTGTTTTTCATACTCTGCAATTACACTGCAGGCTCCAGCGTTGGATGTGAAACTTATTCGGAAAGTCTCTCAACAGCAAATCCTGCTCTTTCCCTGACGGGTTTCTTGCGGTTGAAATAGTGTCATTGCAGCGCTGGGTGTGGTGCGATCACGAGGAGCATAAGATCATGTAATGGTGCTTAATTGCTTACTGAGGATTAAATCATTTTCGGCCGTGCGCGCAGCAAGTGCATCTGGATGCAAGTGGACCGTAAGAGGGTGGAAACGATTGAAATCGTCTTTTATAGCTTTTGCATGTTAGGTGCCGTTTAATATGTGTGCCTCCTGGTCTGTTGGTGTGTTTTTAACTGGCGGAGAAACTCACACTTAATTGCGCGTCGTTAACAAGCGACCGCGCCTTTGATGAAATTGTCCGATAAGTGACGTCCTGACACACACTTTAGGAACAAAAAAAACTAGAAAAAATGTAAATAGTATTGTCTGGGAAAAAAACGCACCCCCGTTGACAGTAATAATTTTCATTTGTTTTGAAAATAATTCTAAACTCGCCTAAATCGAATTACGTTCACAATGTATTTGTCATAGTAGGCTACTATAAATCAAACAGGTTTTCTTTTTTCATTCATAAAAAAACTTAAAATGACTGTTTCATAGTATGCTACATTCAGCCTAGAACAGATTATGAAATGAATGCAGGATGCCGAAGAGCTCGATTTTTGATTGAGCTGTAACCGTATCCTGACCAGCTCATCAAAAGTTTGGGCTTATCGAGTCATCCTAGCCTTCCTGTTCTGCACAATCTGGTTTCCCCACAGGTTTCCCTTTCCTCTTTAAAAAATAAAAATAAATAATAAAATTAAAACGGCAGAAATACCCGCTCGCACTGCAGCGACTAGGGCGTGTGAACGCTGTTTGTGTCTCAGCAGATGTGAGCGCTGCTGTCTGGGATTTCGGGGCTATGAACGCGGTCCAGGTTTTACAGTCTGACGCACCCCCTGTCCGTCTGGCGGTGGTACTCCCTGTGGCACATTATAACAAGCTATCATGACCTTGGCATTTATATTTATATTTATGTCATTAATTTACCAGTAATAAAAGTTATTTGATTGTTACAATCTAAGAGAGACATTAAACGCATTACTTAGATACCTATCCTTAGATATACTGATAGCGATCATGTATGCTTGTAGGCTGAATTACAGTAATTTTATTAAAAGCCTTTATCATATAATTTAAAAAAAAAAAAATAACAGATGGCTTTTTTTTTAATGGTTAAGAGGGATTTCACTGCCTTCCAATTGTACCCTTAGAAACTGAAAAACAGGCTTATAAAGATGGTTCTGCCACAGGCCACACCTATATATTATCATCCATTTACCTTTGACATATTATTGGGTTGTATGACAAAAATTAGCTACCGGTATCTCAGAGCCTGGCTGTACATTTGCGGTGACTTGTATTAAAAATAATAATCATTTTGAACAGCCTCAGTGGTCTTCACAGAATCTTCGGCCTGACAGTCATAAATTATGCGGGGGGGGGGGGGGGGGGGTATGTGAGTGTCAGACGTAACTGCCACAGTGCTGCAGATGCCCTTTTCTGGCAGTGTGGTGACGTTCCTTTACTGTTGAGCCCTTATCTGTGACCAGCGAGAGTTTGTGGGCTTTGGAGATAGCGCCAATGAGCAGTGCTGCCCTGACAAGGCCACTCTTGCAAATCTGATAAATGCAATTTATGTCCTTCAATGTTCAGCACAACGGTGCCGACGAAGGTCCGGGGTTGGGTTTTGCCCCAAGCATTCCCTCTTTTGCGCTCTCGATGCAGAATGCCATCCTTCCAGACTGAATGCCCATCTAATTTGTTCTAAAACAGCTACTAGTTTTGGCTTGTTGATGGTGTTGATACTGAAATCAGAATGGCCTGATAAGATTTATTAAGACTGGATTTGGGTCACTTTCCCAGAAGCCCCGAACTGAATTAATAACGGCACCATCGGTAAAACGCTTTTCGGGACGTTTGTGACCAGTCTGTTTTTCTTTCAGGGAATTCTTCAGTATTTTTTTTACAGTTGTGAATATGAAGAAAACATTTGTAAAGCCATCTTAAAATGTGCTACTTGTTTGTATGGAGTTCGGGCGATTTATGACATCTGTCTAGGAAATTCTGGCAACTGGGAGTTTGTGACTTCGTAAGCTGAAGTATTTGTTTTACGGCTGACGGCTACCCCGCAGACAATATCCACCAAACCGTGAACAAAGCTGAAGTCTTAAAGAGCAGATCTTTTCCCCTTTTTTTTCAGCACAGCTCATCATAACTCAAAAGTTGTAATGTCCATAATACTGTTCTGGGCCACACTGAACCAGTTAACTCCAGGGATGCGGACAGTCCTGCTCTCCTTAAGCCTTGGGAAAAGTGTCATAACTGCTATTAGCACCCCATAAGCCTAACTGACAGGTCTTGGGAACCTCTGCAGCTGATTTGCGGAGAAGGGTGCGAATTCGCTTCAGGAAACCTGGAGCAGATCGAGGGGGGTTTCGGATTGGAAAGCCACTCGGCACTTGACGCAGAGGTCGGCAATCCTCGCCAAGCTTTGTCAGCAAAGTCTGAGATGGGAGAGTGATGTCAGAGAGGTTAGAGGGGCTGTTTTCATTTTAGAAGACCGGTGGAAGAAAGGCAGCACCAATAGGGATGGACACGCAGTAATATCCTGTCTTATATTTGAGGAACAATCCCGGGGATCTTATCTCGCACAGGCATCTGCCTCAGGATCAGAGGCATCGCATGCTAGCACAACAAAGCTGGGGGGGGGGTGGGGGGGGGGGCGAGGGAGGGGGGGACAGGGAGCCGCCAACCAGGTCTTCCTGCGCCTCTCCGTTTGTTTGCTTTAATAACCCTAACCCTGCCCCAGCTAAACTTCACGGCAGGAATCCGCACAGAAATGACCCTCATCTGCCGCCGCTGTTCGTCTGCCTGTCGAAAGGGAGGATTGTGGAATCACACGTTCGGTGGGGGATTCAGACCCGTTTGCCTTTTCGCCAGGGATCTTGAACTCTGCTGACATCCACGTGTCCACGAGGTTTCGCTCTAGACGATGGTCCAAATTACATAGCTGGCACAACAAACGCGACTCTTTAATCCTTCGAATGATAAAGGTCATTTTATGATCACATGCCACTCGTTCCCTTAAGTAATGCATTACATGTCTAATAAAGTACTGTACAGTATCAGAAAGGTACAGATATCAATAATGAGACTATTTACATACTATTAGGCTAGGAGAAGAGGATCTTAAAGAAGATCACTAGATCACAGCCCCATTGACAAGCAAACGTGTAGAATTTTACCCTTTTTCTGAGAGTGTACAAATCTTTCAGAATTGTTATTGGCCCCTTAACTTGCGTCCCTAACCACATCATTCTTGCCTGGGTGCTCAGTTTGGAGAGGTGGCTTGATCTAGCCAGTGTCTGTTGTATAATGTATGATATAGTTTTTATCCAAAGCGACATATAAGTAAAAAAAACTTGTGCTGCTTCTTCCCTTGATGAATAATGGAGACTGTCCTCAGGGGGAAGTGTGGAGGCTTTGATTGTTTTGTATCCTTAAACTGATCACGGACTTACTTTGAATGCTCCTTGGACTTCATTATGTTCTGCTTTCAGATGGACCTTTTATATACAAGTTTTTTTCTCATTATTTTCAAGTCTGTAATCATTTATCAAGTCGCTGTCACTGCACACTGGCATAGACCACGTAATTAATTAGTTGGCTTGTCTAGGGAATTATGTGCCCCTATCTTGCCACAATGAAGAGCTCTAAATGCTAAATGGAAACTTCTGTTTTTCTTGTGATGTAAAGCGCTATTATTTCGTATTAAAATACCCCATGGAAAGAAATATTAAATCTTCATTTTGTTATCCAGTATAATGTGTGATTTTGTCAAGGGTCCAAACGGCATTGCAAGGCTGTGTATTTTCACAACTTGTTTTTATCGGAATGAAGCCTATGGTTTCTGGTGCACTAGTGGTATTCATACTGGGTATTCATACTGGGTACTCATACTGGGTATTCATAACATGGGTTAGCGCAGTGTTGCAATCTGGTTCTTGGGAACCCGCAGACAGTCCACATTTAGCTGTGAGGGAGCAAAATCGTGGTACTTCTGCGGGTATCGGCATGGGAAACTCTGGGTTAGCAGGATGCTTATAAAAACCTTTAATAGTGTGAATACATGTATTTTAGAGATAATGATGATCAAGAAGTGAAATAGGAACTTAATAACCATTGGGGTTATAAAATGTAGCACACAGAGAGATTCTACTTAACAACCTGTGGAGAATGTGGATGACATATTGCACTTATCGGTGGTTAAATCGTTTATTGCTTTCATTCTTGGCTGCTGTTCACTTCTGTCTGTGATTGTTTTCCTCCTCAGTATAACAGAAGACGCTCTGCACAGTTCGGTCCTGTTATAACAACACAGTTTTATAGACGTCCCAGTGGCATCAGACCCAGACACTCCTGGAATGTCAAATGGATATCGCAGAAAACTCAACTGTTAGCCAGATGCTAATACAGATATTATCCATGTTCAACACATAATAAAATGCTGGAAAATATTTTTTATATTAGTTATTGTAGCATTTGGTTATTTCATTGTGTGTGACTAAGCACCTGTAAGGTGAATTGTACTTCCCTGTTCCATCAAAGCTAACTTTCAACAAAATTATGGAGGTAGAGTTAGATGGAGTCTGGTTGCAGTTGTTTTTACAAATGGTTCCCCAAGAAAATTATATAAAAATAGTAAACAGTGAAATTCAGGACAGCCTCAGTTATGTTGGAGTCTAAATCGTCAAACTGTTTCAGTCCTTAAAGCTAAACTTATAAATTTTGTGTAGACATCTCAGGAAGTATTCTGATCGCAGCCTTTATGACGAGTCTGTTATAAGCTGAATGTTTGCTGGAACCTGCCAGAAAGATTTCTCTCAGTGCTGATGTAGTCCCACCTCCTGTCCCCTAGGAGGCGCTGTCAGTGGTGAGCGAAGACCAGTCCTTGTTTGAGCCACCGTACGCTGCTGCTGCGCCTTTACCTAAGCCGGACATGACTGCATCCAGCACACAGGACTATGTTCAGCCCCACAAGATCAACCCTTTACCCCCCCAGCAAGAGTGGATCAACCAGCCTGTGCGAGTGAATGTTAAGCGAGAATACGACCACATAAATGGATCCAGGTATAACAATGGGGGGGGGCTCACGTCACCTTTACTTTTGCATCTCTTACATTCCCTCTGAATCTCCTACTCCTGCATGATCTGGGCCCCTGCACCAATCCCGTCCCACTTTCTGTCCACTAATAGCTGTGACCCATCGGCCGCTTCCTGGCTCAATGTCTTCTTGCTTATTCTGTGCTGCTTCTGCGTCACAGGGAGTCCCCAGTGGACTGCAGCGTGGGGAAGTGTGGTAAGATGGTCAGTGGGACAGACCCCTCCCAAATGGCATACGGAAGCTACATGGACGAGAAGAATGGTCCGCCCCCAAACATGACCACCAATGAGAGGAGAGTCATTGTCCCTGCAGGTAAGAGCGCCGAGAAGAGATGATTCCCTTTTTAGTCTGAATTAAAATGCCCAGTTGTGGTAATAAGATGCTATGCAGCCTTTCCCCAGTTACGCTGGGGCTACGTTCTGAGAAACCTATCGTGAGGCGATAATATTCAAGGCGAAAATATCGTAAAGCAAAAATGCTTTTTAACATAGTACACCTAACCTAACAAACCCAGCCTAGCCTACCTGAAAAACGTGCATAGAACACTTATGTTAGCCTACAGCTGGGCAAAATCATTAACGCAAGGCCTATTTCACAATTAAATGTTGAGTATCACATGTAATGTATTGAATTATGTACTGAAAGTGAAAAACACTTATCCATCGTAAAGTCGAAATATCGTGACATGGACCGTTGTGACCCACGGAGAATCTGTATTTAACTTTTATCTACTGCAAAGTAAATTTTGTCGCGTCTCAGAGCTGCCAGTGCCAGTTAGCCAGAGGGTTATGGTATTGCTGAAACCAAAATGCCCTCCTATTCATATGAATGAATAAATAAGTTAATGGAAGTGGAGAAGTGGAGAAGAAGCTGCCACATTTAGAAGGATAGATGCTGGCCAGGTGTTCTGGGTCTGCTGCCCCTTGTGTGACCGTCCGCTTTGCGTACCTCCTGCAGATCCCTCGCTCTGGTCACAAGACCACGTGCGGCAGTGGTTGGAGTGGGCGATCAAAGAGTACGGGCTGTTGGAGGTTGACACGTCCATGTTCCAGAACACAGACGGCAAGGAGCTGTGCAAGATGACCAAGGAGGATTTTCTGAGGCTCACCGGCATATACAATGTCGAGGTCCTGCTCTCACATCTCAATTACCTCAGGGAAAGTAAGTAATCTCTCCCCCCGAGCTCATACAACAGCGACCTCTCATTCGTGATCGATGGGGATTTAGCTGGGATTTGAAAGGCAAAAATTTGACCCATTTGTCCTTTTATGTTTGTACCCGGGGAAAAAAAATGCATGTAAAGCTCATAATATAATATGAGAAACCTTGCTCTATACACTTTTTTTCCCTACAGTGGCCTAGCTTGTGGCTATAGTTAAGCTAGCGTGACCACAAAGAATCGTTATAACGACGGTAACCCCTAAACACGCCCGGCTCAGTGCATTTTCTGTCATAGAACAAAGCCAATGTTGTACGTCTGAGAAGCTACGCACAGGAAATGTATCCTTAACTTACAGTGAAGGGCATGATTTACAGCGAAGGGCTCTCAGACATGTGGCTTGGTGTGTTTTTGGCATTAAGACACGGCTAGAGGAGCTGCTTGCCCGTAAGGCTGGCTATCGGAAGCCGAGGCATAGCATCTGCAAGTACAGCTTTCAAAAGTTCGTGGATTGTCTGCAAAGGACTGTCAGTTAGCATAAATACTGTCACCTAGCGTTAGCGTAGTTAGCTAGTGGGTGTATGGTCAGCTAGTACTTGAACTGTTGGCTAGCACTTTCAGGTAGTTCTTGGATTTGCAGCTGCTTGGATAGCAATTAGATTAGAGGCTAATGCTAACCTTATAGATTAGCATTTAGGTGGTCATCCAGTACTTTGATTGTTGGCTAGAGCTTTCACTGATAACTAGCATTTCGGTTGTTAGCTAGTGCTCGGAATTTTAGTTCCTTTATTGTGAACTGGTTGGTCGATTGGAGGCTAGTTCTAAAACCAGACTCTGTTTCATGGACGCAGACTTTCCATGACCAGTTTTTTTGCGACGCAGAATGATCAAGCAAACTCCCTGTTACGCTGGGGAGACTCTGCGAGGCATCAGCGCAAATGAGCTACAGCTGTGACTCCCAGATATTATGTCACAGACAGTAACAGGGTGGGGTACCGACGTAGCCTGTCCGTTTGATGGTGTTCCCTGAAAACCATGACAGGTCCTGCTGTGACGCAATGGTAGCTTTGTTTGCGGGGGGGGGTGTAGAAATCCCCCTTCCAGCGTGGGTTTGGGTCAGAGCACTACTGCTACAAGCACAACAGGCTCCTTTGTGCATTGAACGCTAAGGTCAGCATCCAGGACAGCCGCAAAGAGTCTCCTGGAGTCGAACGTTCACTGGGAACACTTGCAAAAGGACTTACCGGATTACGGGACGATGAGGCAGGGAGCTGTTCATTCGCAACGCTTGCGATTTAGCTGTATGTTTTGGATGAAGAAGAGTTGTTTCAGATTCCTCAGCTCTAAATTGCTCTGGATCCTACCCAGTGCCTCAAAAAAAAGGAGCCCTCTGCTTCACAGGCCAAGTGCAATGAGGTTGATGTTCGAGGCGTGTAGATTAACGTTGGCTTCTGCCCCAAATGAGTCCTGCGTCAGCAAGAACTGGGGATAGACGGCGGCTGTGGAATCCTCGACTTCTGGAAGTCGCAAAATGCGGGACTCGACCCGTCTCTACACCAACCCCCATCAACAAAAACAAACACGATCTCAGACAGCGATTTAGTCAAACTAAGACCAAATCCTTCAGGGTGAAAATATGTGGGGTCTGGGTAACACAAACTCCAGCGCTGCACCAGTTGCAGGGCAGCAGGAGCTGGAAGTGTTTAGTGATTAGCGGCCGCTGGGTGTCCATCACTGGCTTCCCCTCTTGGGCTGCCGTACGTGCCCCGCAATAATGTCACCCACATCTGCATGCATCATGAGCAAACGCAGGGTTTTTTTTTTGTTTATTTGAGCTCTGATTAGCGAAGCCTGCTGCTCTTAAGCTAGCACTGACCATGAAGAATTCCTGGCCCAAAGGCTAATGGCGTGCCGGATGTAAAGTTCTGAGTGCGCCGAGAGGGCCATTGAACGGGCACACGCAAGGTATTTGCAGGATTTTCTTCTTTTTCTCCAGCTGGCAGGAGCTATAAGTCGATCGTCCATGCGCTATTTTTCTCTTCAACATTGGTGACTTATCCAGATTTTTGTAAGCGACCACCTCTTTTCCAATGTGCTTTCAATTTGGGTGCAATTTGAGAATTTGTTCAAATTAGTCTGTCAGGGAGAGCCTGTGGACTGTTTGTTTTATCGCACCCATGCATGCTGGTTCTCGTACCACATATGCGCTGAAGTGCCACATGGGGAAACTCAAGCCATGAGCGAATGTATCTTGTAACAAAGCGCTTGTGAAAAGAGGATTTTTTTTTCCAGACCTCGAAAAATGGGCTGAAACGGCAGTGATTGAGGGCCACTGGGACGGATTTCAGTTTTCATTCCAGATGTCCCCGGTCGAATGCGACGGGTGGATTTACAAGGTGAATGGTGAGGGGGAGAACTTTTCGCCCTGGCTTCGCTCACCTGGAATGGGAGGGAGGGTACTTCCTAGCCCCTGGTGGTTTGGTGAGGCGACCGTAAAAATCTGCTCGGCGAGGTGAAATTCGTCTGGAGCAGTTCTGTGCTTTTGCCATTCCTATTAGCAGATTACCGCTGGAGAGGAAGACCTCCACCACTGGTGGGGGTGGGAGGGTATTCCTGATGTGGGATCAGTTTTTGGGGCAATGTGGTAGAGACGATGTGTCAGGAAACAAGGCATAGAATTCGGAGAGGCAGTCAGGAAGTCTGATCCAGTTTTTGTCTCCAGTTCTTGGTCTTCCTGCAACAACTGTGACAGAATGAAGAACAATCAGTAAAGTCACCTGAGAAATGCTGCAGTTAAGATTTTTATTTTCTTAGAAAGCAAAGTGCTCCGTCTGTCATTTAACGAAACCATTGTGTGAAGAAATGTCTAGGAACTGGGCCACAGTCTGCGTGTTCTATTTGTTCTGACCCAGAACATGGATCGCATGGAGACACTCAGTCCTTCTAGCGAGGAGATCGTCAGTTTGGGGGCCGCTCACTCACAGTAGCCAGTCACTTGGGGACAATGAATAGCAGCCAGAAAGGGTTAACAGCACTAAAGCAGCCTCCCTTCGCCACACTGAGGCTGCTGGGCCGCCCGCCTGCTCGCTCTTTAGGTGTGGAATTATTTTTTTACACGAGGACCTGCATTTCATTGCTGCGTCGGGACTTCACCGCTCGCACAATGGAAGTCCTGTTCGGCCGCCGCAGGTCCAGGAGAGCTTTGGTGGGGGGGGTTGCGGGGGAGCGGGGTAAGGCCTTTTAAAATATTGACCACAGCAGAACACTCCCTGGCCTTAAAAGTGGGGACAAAGCACTGTTGCGGGTTCTCAAAGTGAGCAGAACATCTCCTATGTTCTCGAAATAAAAACAGCGTGTGATTTTTCTCATTGCAGATGAGATTTTTCTCATTTTTCTCCTGTCTCTTTTGGCGAATCGTTCTTTCTCTTGGAAGTTCGACCTACTACCTACCTTCCTTAGCACACTTCAGTTGATTTGTGGTTTTTATGATTGCTGAAATTAACAAGTATTTTCGACACCCTGGCTGAAAAAATCAGAACGGCAGCTCAGAAGTAATTTTGTGTGTGTGTGTGTGTGTGTGTGTGTGTGTGTGTGTGTGTGTGTGTGTGTGTGTGTGTGTGTGTGTGAGGGTGGTTTCATTTTAGGGTTCATTGTGGTTTATGGTATAAAACCAAACTTATCCTAAAGTAATCATAGTTCTCAAATTGGATGAGCATAATTGTGGAACCACTTTCAATAACAAAGAATGACCCGACCAGTTTAATTAGTAGACCATTCATCTGGACCATGAACAAGGAAAAGTATGTGGAACTCAGTTTGTTCTCCATACGGAGTCGGGTACAGGATCATGATTGCAAATGTCTGAAAGTGGGATATGTAGGCGATGAACCAAACTAATAATTCTGCTGAAGGAGGCAGATTTTAAAATTATGCTATGTCAAATGAACATGTTGGAATGTGTGGTGTTTGTCAGCTTCAGAAATGGTTTCATTTATGTATTTGTAGAAGACTTTTTGGTATATTATTATTTTTGTGTACAATGCAGCCTTGGGTAAAGGTTCACTGACATTGTATTCCATTCATTCATGCAATATATCTATATATTAATATCTATTCTACTGAAGAATGTGCATTAAATAGAGGCGAAAATGAATAGGTTTGTGATGATGATCACGCTCTGTTGTGTCCTGCAGGTAGCTCGTCATTGTCGTACAGCACCCCATCCCACGCAGAGCAGTCGCCCCGCCTGACCACCAAAGAAGGTATGATGCCTGCTCATTTTCACGGCCTTGGTCTAGTGGTCCTCACAGTGGTCGCAGCTACAGCTGCATCGTGTGAAGTGTCAGAGAGTAAGTCTTATCCTACGCTGGGTTTTTAAACATTTTTTGTATTCCATCTGGAAAAATCCTGTAAAGTACTATGTGGGGGGAAAATGCCAAATACCGCGGCGCGATGTGTGGGTGTAAAAACATTCATCCATCTTCTGTATCACTTTTCCAGTACAGTCAAAACATGTGATACTAAATACAATTTCACAAATTATATCCTGCGACCCTATACTGGAAAAGTGAAGGGACGATGGGTGGATGGATGGATTTATCATTTACTATATAGTCAAGAAATAAGTGTTTCGTCGCCATATTTGAAAGGATATTGATTCATTGGCTAGGATGTTTAAAGGGCCTTTGGCCACTATATGGGTAGGAGGGTTTATATGAATACCAGCTTTTGTGGAATGGAAGACCCCATAGCAGAGAGCTACTGTATAAACCTGCGGCATTCAAACTCACGCTCTGATCATGAGCACAGCCAGTGCCTTTTCTATCTCGGCGGGCGGGTGCCATGGCGATGGCGGGTGCCGCGGTGATGGCGGGTGTCACGGCGATGGCGGGTTCTGTGGCGATGGCGAGCGTGGTAATTGACAGGTGCGTCTTTGTGAGGCTGATAAGAGCTAGCCCACTTCAGACGCCCCATTGAGGGTCTACCTGCTCCCGTGGTGGGGGCTTGGCCGGGGGTGGGGGACAATGCCTGGGTGCTCGGAGAGACAAAAAAACAGGTGGGCTATGAGAGGGGCTGACGGGCGGGTATGAAGAGGGGGGATCTGGAAGACAGGTGGCAAGCCAGACAACGGCCAGTGGGTGGGGGGGAGTTGGCTTTTGTTTATCTCGTTGTTATGACGTTCTGAGGGGGTACGGCAAGGAGAGAGCAGCAGTGCCCCCCCACCATGTATCACATTTTACTGGGGCTGCCATCTATTTCAGTTCATTTTGTTTGACCCCCACCCCCCCCCAGCTGTTTTACCCATGAAACCTACCGAGCGTCACATGGCCTGTCGAGCATGGGCTTACAAACCCCACTACCCCCTCGCCCAGACCCTAGACCCCGCCCTCATTGCTCCGGGTAGCAGTCCCTCAGAATGCACATCTACAGCTAAGAACCCAGGAGCAGAGATAAGTCCCCAGATTCTGAAAAAAATTTTGGGTCTGCATTCACCTGGACTTTGCTCTTGGACCTGGGGGGTGGTCCAGCTCATAATTAATATTACCGGTGTTAATTTAGCATGCAGGGTGAAGGGATGGTGCAGCATAGAGGAGCATCCCACTGTAAAAGGAAAAATCTCCGTCTTAGAAGAAGGCGCCGGTATAAGGCTGCGTGTTACGCAGTCCATCTGCGATTAAGTATGACATATATTCAAATACTCATAACGGCCGCAATACATGCGTGTGACTGCACTGGCTTAGTGAATTAGGTGTCACCCTTAGGGATGCGTTTCTACGTCCTTAAACTCAGACACAGCGCACCCCCCCCGCCCCCCCAGTCCACCACATGGCCATCCTGCCGTCTCCCAGTGGAGGAGGGTGGAATCTTCGCCATTCCTTTCTGCATGGCGTGACCCAGACTGCGGCCCAATATGAAGATAGGCCCAGACCCTTATCGGGGCGGGACTGGCTCACAGGGCTGCCCCCCCCCCGCCCAGCACCCCATGATAAGGGCCCAAGTCGGCCCCCTATCACCCCACCACAAAATCTCGTTCACAAGACCCGCCCCCTGCTCTTTGCATTCTCATCAGTTTAATTAGCCTAATGGCCAGTTGGATAAGATTGTGGAGGAGCCAGTTTGCCGTCTAACTGGAGTTCAACACCAGGCGTTTGATCTCGTAGATTGTTGGGGGGGGGTTTGTCTCCACCCAGAGGACAAATCCAACAACACAGGGTGACCCGGCACCCTCCCAGCTGCCTGCAGTGGCCACCGGACAGTCCTTTTCTTTTTTACCTCGGTCCGGCTGGGTTATGTCACTCTCCTGTTGACGCACGAGGCGTGAGGCCTGCAGAGCTGGCGCCAAAAACCGCCATTCATGTGTGTCTTTCGCAGACGCCCCTGGCGAGACACACGGTGGCTGCTTACCAACGCCAGGCTCACCAGGCTGCCCTCATAGTTGGCCCGAAAACGCAAATATCCAGCTGGATAAATAGAAGAAAAATAAAGGCTAAAGGAACCTATGGAGAAGTAGGACTTTAAATAGATACTGAAAATAACGATGAAATTCGGCTGCGTTCATCTGGACGCAGGGTTACTCAGCTTGATAAAATGGCATGTTGGAGTCTGTAGAAGTCACTGGAATGAAATGGCTGTGGTATCTGCTCCGTGCCTAGCTGATTAACGGGGTGAGCTTTACGCTGGGTTTGTGCTTTGCCATTATCTCGGGCAGTAGTGACGGAACTGCCATGTGTGGGCCCACCTATCACGGACCTCACCTTCGCAAGAGAACACTCGGACCACTGGCCCATGTGTGGCCCGGCCAGACGGCTCCATCCGTGAGTCCCGGCCTATGCTGTGTGAAGCTTTTCGGAGAAACCGCACGTCCCCTCGGACAGCAGTGAGGGTTTGAGGGAGAGGAAGCCCCGTCCAGCCCCCAGCGAAATGCCCCCCGACAGTAGCCGGATCCGTCACAATTGTTTTCCTTTCAAATTCCGAAGTTGTGTTTCGCCTTCCCGGGTCTCCTTCTTCAAACCCCCCACCCCCAGCTCGACCGTCCCCCCAACGCCCCCTACCCCAAATTTCCCTCTGTTCCTGACCCTTCCCTCCCTCTTGGAGGGAGGCAGCCCCCATGTGTTTTTTCATGGGGGGGGGGGGGTGGGGGCCGGTTAGACAAAGAGGGGTTGTCTGCAGGCGAGGCGGGCAGGAAACGCAAGTCTCGGAGGAGCGCACCCAGCTCGTGTGCCACAGCCTCCGCCCGGACCGGCCCGTATTGGAGCTGACAGGCTCTGCTGCGTCCCGGCTGCCTGCTTGTTATTCCTCGGCTGGCCCCCTCCACCCGACTGGGACGGGGACTGACTTCTAGTTTTGTCCCCCCCCGCCTTCCCCCATCTGAAGCCAGCAGCTCAGGAATGAGGGATACATTAAAACGGAGTAAAATAATAAAGAGGGCCCTTTTTACCGGGAACTAAATGAACATTTAGTGAATGGAAAAAAAATTCAGAGACATTCCTGCTTTCATTGAGCTAAATTGAATGTGAGTTGTTTCGGTACAGCTGGTGACTGTGCTATCGAATTAGACCTCACAATAGCAGAGCCCCTTACTACAGTAATACAGTGTACTTCTTTCACAGGTTAAATGAAGGGAGTTTGTTTAAAATGGCACGAAGCCAGTGCTTTCTTTGTTAGGTAATAAGCATAATTCTGTTTTTGGGTTTTTTTTTCCTTGAACTTAACAATTCATTGCACGCCCGACCTTAGCCAGATGGCAAAGGTCATCGCGTCAGTGTGAGATTCAGCAGTCCGTTACATTCCTGATATGATGCTCATGATTGACCACCAGACTTTCTAATTTATAATGATGAATAATTCCACAATTGTACATTATACTTGTGTATAAAATATAATTTGTATGTTTATCTTTTATTTTTATCTTTTATGGTAGTTTGTTATCCTTATTAGGATCGAATTTGAAAGTCTTTTGTATGCCTGCTTGCTCGGTTAATAAAACTGAGGATCCACTGATGCATAAAATTTTGGATGGATGTTTCTGTTGTGTTTTTTTTTTGCTCCACAAGGGGGCGCTGTCAGTCCACAGGTCATTGGAGGATCGACACAGTTCAGACAAATGTTAAGGATGTACACAAGAGCCTCTGATCTGGGTTGAGTTTAAGATGGACCTCTTTACAGCTTACCATGACACTCCCAGTGTGTCACAGGGCCTTTAAATAGTTGATTCTGAAGCGAGTTACATCCTCCTCACGTTTAATCCAGCATAATGCAATGTACAGGGACTCCTCTATTCTGTGATCTCGCAAGTTGGCAATGTACAGGGACTCCTCTATTCTGTGATCTCGCAAGTTGGAAATGTACAGGGACTCCTCTTTTCTGTGATCTCGCAAGTTGGAAATGTACAGGGACTCCTCTTTTCTGTGATCTCGCAAGTTGGTAATGTACAGGGACTCCTCTATTCTGTGATCTCGCAAGTTGGCAATGTACAGGGACTCTTCTTTTCTGTGATCTTGCAAATCGGCAATGTACAGGGACTCCTCTATTCTGTGATCTCGCAAGTTGGCAATGTACAGGGACTCCTCTATTCCGTGATCTTGCAAGTCGGCAATGTACAGGGACTCCTCTTTTCTGTGATCACGCAAGTCGGCAATGTAGAGGGACACCTCTATTCTGTGATCTCGCAAGTTGGAAATGTACAGGGACTCCTCTTTTCTGTGATCTCGCAAGTTGGCAATGTACAGGGACTCCTCTTTTCTGTGATCTCGCAAGTCGGCAGTGTACAGGTGCAAATTGGTTACATTTCTAAGCTGGAAGAAAATCCTAAACAGGGCAAAAAAAGCCTTGTTGCCTGATAACCACTATGTGGCGCCAATGTGCCTTTTTCTGGGCTTTATTTTTCCATGCCAGCACACACAGCATATCCCAATGCGGGCTTCTTGGACGGAGTCCAAACCAGGGGAGCTTTTTATAGCTGTCTACTGGCACGGTGCGTGTGTCCTCCCTGTTTCCACAACATTCCGGTTATCCTTTCGGAGGAGAATCGCAGCATCGGCTCACTGTCCCCATCTGCTGTACAAGAGAGGCGTCCTGCTTACTTTTGGCTGATAGGAAGCAAAACGGTGGGCGATGGTGCCTCACTTAGCTGTGAATTTTCCCCATTCTCGGGAAAACCCCATTGCACCTGGTGCTGTTTTACGACACGCTTGAGGGGAACGCTATTGATATAATTATTTTCTTCTGGTGTGTGTGGAAAGATCACCTTTTATTTTGTTTAGTTTTTTTTTTTTTGCCCACCCATTAAAACGTCTCTTATTCTGTCATGCAGACCCCTCATATGATGCAGTGAGACGCAGTGGGTGGTCAAACAACATGCACAGTGGAAAAGGTACGTGAAAAACACTCACTCACTTCCTGGAATAGAACTGCAGAGTGCTGCACTCGTCTGGACTTATTTGATTTGATTTACACCAAGGGCCTGGATAGACAGACCCCCTAATGCTATTGAGTAATGGTTTACCTTTATATTATAGTAAAATGATAGAGTGGGACACCTGGTTTAACACGATTCTGAATGGCCACCCAGCGCTCGTTGGCGGTGAGCAGAGCCTGCTGTTGTGTGCTGATGGTCCGGTTTTAAGGGCGGGTTCAGTGCCAGTTCTTAGCCGAGGGAGAGAGGGCACGACTCCAGAGATTAAGAACTCTGCAGCCAGCCCCTGGAAACCAGATGCTTAAAACTCCATTAAGCACTTAGAAGCATGACCCGCTCCTGCCCTATTTTCTTTGGAATCGTCAGAGGCTGTTGTAAAGCGCTCTGTCCTGGTGGTCCGCTCCCGCCTGGCTTTGCGTCCGTCCAACCCGCCCCTCCTGCTTCATGCACACAGGTTCACCAGCCATCTCACAGAGCGTGTCCAAGACCCCTGAGCAGCAGAGATCCCAGCCAGGTAAACAAGAACAGGGGACGTCCTCCCAGCAATGAAAGAGAACAGAATTAGCCCACACAGCCTCACACGCTGACTCTCTCTTCTCTCTCTCTCTCTCTGTCTCTCTCTCTCTCTCTTTCCCTCGCTTCAGATCCCTACCAGATACTAGGACCTACCAGCAGTAGGCTGGCCAATCCAGGTAAGTGCACATCCTGTCCCAAATTACATCTATATGTGTAACAGTCAGTCCCGCATTCTTTACACATAGGTTTCCATTCATCAGCCGTATCGGCATTTTTATTGGGATTAAAATCCAAAAAGAATTTTTATAATCCCCTGAAAATTATGTCTCGACCCATTTTAAACCTGAAATAACTGAAATGATTTTAGCACACAAAAATACTTTGCAGTGTCCTCACAAAGACAGTTGAAACAGTTAGAATGGGATTATAATACATCCTAGGTAGGTACTTCTAGTATGAACTTTCTGAATCGACAGGAAGATGCATCGCTACCCTCTGACCTGCTGGTTTTGCTTGGTCCACACTGGATGTACAGGCAACCTCTGGGTTAAAAATGCCTGACATGCACAATTCATACTTACCAACAGACAGCCATGTTGCATATTATAGTAAAGATTTGAGTTGAAAGCAATAGTTCATAATAATTAATGCACATACACGCAAGACAAAATTGCACAGTTTCTGAGAAATACTTTTTTTGTATTACTGTAATATTATATACTATTGTTCCGACTTGCCTATACATTTGACTTATAGACAGACTTAGGGAATAGATCTCTTTTGTAGTGTATGTATTTAGCGGGAATTGTATGAATATGGGAAGAATGTAGATCTCATTTTAATCCTGTGACTCTGGGCTTTACGCGCGTGTACTATCGCCATTCGGTCTTCTGCAGGCTCCGGCCAAATTCAGCTTTGGCAGTTTCTCCTGGAGCTGCTGTCTGACAGCGCAAACGCCGGCTGCATCACCTGGGAGGGCACCAACGGCGAGTTCAAGATGACGGACCCGGACGAGGTGGCGCGGCGCTGGGGCGAGAGGAAGAGCAAGCCCAACATGAACTACGACAAGCTGAGCCGCGCGCTGCGCTACTACTACGACAAGAACATCATGACCAAGGTGCACGGCAAGCGCTACGCCTACAAGTTCGACTTCCACGGCATCGCCCAAGCCCTGCAGCCCCATCCCACCGAGTCCTCCATGTACAAGTACCCCTCAGACTTAGCCTACGTGCCTCCATACCATGCCCACCAGCAGAAGGTCAACTTTGTCTCTCCACACCCGCCCTCCATGCCAGTTACCTCCCCCAACTTCTTTGGACCAGCTACCCCCTACTGGAGCTCGCCAACCGGTGGCATCTATCCCAGCTCCAGTGTTCCACGCCACCCCAACTCCCATGTGCCATCTCACCTGGGCAGCTATTACTAAACCTGCCCCAATGCTCACCCAGCCTGGCCTGCACTCTTAGACGAGGACATGGAGTACTCTCTTCTGGAACCCATTTTGGATTTGAAACTCTTGGATTTATTTCTCAGATGCTAAATTAAGGAAAAGAACTGGATTTTGCTATCCACTTATAATGGAGTACTACTTACACGCCTGGTGGTTGCTTTGTATATGTTTGTGTGTCGTTCTTGTTGTTTTTTATGGCGCCTTTCTACCCTGAGAGCTGCATCTGTGGGTATATTAAAACCCACAACCCTCCCCAGAGCTGGACACCAGCATCTAAGCAGGCAAGGGCATTGTGGGAAAACCAAGGTCTTTCTCGAGACATGGGCTCAGCTTTCTTGGGTCCCAAATTCTAGCTCCAGTTTTTGGACTCCAGAAGATGTTTGTCTTGTGTTGTGTGATCAGTCTTTGTGTGTGTGTGTGTGTGTGTTTTTTTTTTTTCTTTTTGCATCTGAAGCATCTTCTGGAACTCTGGGAGAGTTCAAAAGCAAGGGACATCTCAGCCCCCAGGAGGGAATCCAGTGACTGGGAGTTGCCAGTCAGACAAAACTTTTATCCTCCAAACTGGAAGTTGGAGAAGCCGGAGGAGTCGTGGTGCCTTCAAGAGGCCTCGCATGAAGCCAGTTGGGCCAGACGCCATGATGGAACCAGACCAGTATTAATGTGAATGCACTGCTATCTGTGGGTCTCCTGGCCCGCATACAGCTGTTGTTCTGAGTCCGTTTCCTCGAGCTCAATTCCACGGGCATCTTTAGCTTTTCCTACCCTGGATGTCCGACTCTCTTTTCCATTCTGGTTTTAGCCGCCTTAGCCCGGTTCAGTCCAGTTTGGCCTCGTTCAGTTTCGTTTCAGTACAGTGGACATCCAGGTTGAGGAGAGTGGTTACATCTATTGTTCGGCTCAGGGGATGACTTCTCACAGCTGTGTCTTATGTTAACACATTACTCACCATTCCCTCGCTTGATACATTTATCCCACACTATAACATTATCGTACATCCAGTAAATTTCTCAAGGCATTTTGAAGCAGCTCTCTATAGCTCCAACGAGAGGCTTGGAGCCAGTAACTCTCAGAAGTAAACCTGTAACTAAAACGGAAAACGGAGACGAAGATTAACGATTCCAAAGCAGAGCATTCCTCGGATTCACGAACGCTGTGCGTTTGTCAGAACTATTTTCTAGTTTTGTTTTTAACATTGGTCAACTATGCGGTAAAGCATCTTACTGTATAAATTATGCAGAGTTATTTTCATATGTGAAGCAGTATTGAAAGTCAAGAGAATTAACACGAGTTGACCTCGGTCCAAAAGAGCAAATTGTTTGGAAAAAAGAAATAACAGTTACTGATGTGTAGTATGTGCATTTTTAATGAAGTGTTTTTATATCTGTACATTTGGGCAGTAGCTTGTATGGAGTGTTTTATACTGAAGAAGGTTTCTGCTACTTTCACTACCTTTCAGTGACAAATCAATAGACGATCCTACCTGATATTTTATTTTCCCAAACAAATTATGTATGTTTCAACTGTTTTCCTGTGCCTTAAGAATGGAGACAATCACAACTTTTTTTTTAACTGCCATCATTTTGGATTCTATCTGAATGTAGCAGGAAAAACAGAATGCCAAAGACTACTCAGCCTAACAGACTATGTAGCTGCGTTTGTTCCTGTGACCAAACGGACTGAACATCTCATGCACCTGAGCATCATCACAGCAACACAGTAAATGCAGATCGTCACACCTGATCTGCGTTTAATGGCGCTTTTACCGCCGAGGTTTAAATCACCACAAAATATTTAAGGAGAGCAAGAGAGCAATAATTTTCGACATTTACTGAACTTCCGCTTTCTGCATCCCTCCCAGCCGCAGGGGAGCATTGCTCCTCCATATTATGCAATTTACTTAGGATATGAAATATATATAAATATATATGTAAAATTTTGCAAGTATTCCTTTTGTATTTTTAACGATCCTGCAGTGTATACTATTACCTATTGTAAAAGGGCTGTTGTATAAGGAAAATGTGAAAAAAATAAATGTTTTTTTTTCTTCAAAACAACTTATATTTTTATTCTTCGAAATAAAAAATTCTCCAAACATTTTTTTTTACAAATATTTACTTTTACAAACACAGAATTTTAGTGAGTACTGTGCATGTGTGTGTGTGTGTGTGTGTGTGTATATATATATATATACATATATATCCTGCCGCTCGGTATATATATATACTGCTTGGTAGCCATTGCTCTAGGTCAGGCTCTGCAATTATAATTACTGATACAAACACTTCTTGATTTCTCCACAAAACAGTAACAGCCCAAAGTTATTCAGAATTCTCTCGAATGTACGATGGACCATTGTCCTGTCCAGCATGTGTTCCACACACTTCAGGCTTCCGGAATGTGAACCAAACTCGCTGCAACCCCACTGGAACAAAAGAACCTTGTTGAAGACAAACTTTATCAAAATGTTCTGTCGGGTTCCATGTGAAAACACTCACACAATGTCGGCTGAACAGTGTTTACCTCCAGGGCTGGACTGGCCATCTTATCGAGGGGCACTTTGAGGTCTATGGCTGACTTTTTTTCCCAGTCTAGCCCCATATCCAACATTCAACCAAAATTAAAATGCCACCTAAAAAGTAACATTAAAAAACTATTTTCAGCAGCATCATCATCTCATGGGTCCACAGGAGAGGAACATGGAACTTCAGATTCCTTATTGCAGGTCCTGAAACATTGCTGTCCTGCATGATCCATCTCCCGCAACGCGGACGGAAGCACTGAGGATATTTCATTCTCGCCAGTTATAGGCTTGGTAAACGATCTTCCCCGAAAAGGCAAATTTCACACCCACCTCTTCACCCCTGACTTTCTGCGGGCTACTTCTCTGCCAGCACCAACGCATCCAGGGTCCGCTTTATAACAGGCCTTACAGCCCCAGAAAGGCAGCATTGTATTCACCAGCAGACATGCCTGGGGGAGTTGGGGGCTTGATGCCTGAATGGAAACACATTTCCAGCTGCACGCCTCTGGGCTGCTTTCTTTTTCACACGGGGGGGCATGTGGTGTAAGCGAATCCGCAGTTTTGCCAGTGAGACAGCTTGATGAAAACCCCACCTGATTGGACTGGATGAGGGTTTTCATAATTACGGCCGAAGCGCATTCGACGTCGGCCACGATGGCCGTTAGATAAGCCTCGCTCTGCCCGGAGACAGACAGCATGCATTAACTTTGATATTTCTTTTTTAATATGACTGGGCCCAAAGAAAAGCCATTTATCATGAATAGGAGGCAAGTTAAAAATGATTTTTCTGGCACTGCCTCATTTTCAACAGCCCCCGCTGTGTGGCGTCTCCAGGGTCATGCACGACTCATGAAGGGAAATATTCTCATTTCATATGGACTCCATATAGACTCTATATAGACCTCCCAAGAATATGTGCTTTCTTATGTATATAAATGTAAAAAACGCATCATTAAAAAGAATATGTATATAAAAACAATTTCAGTCATGTGACACAAACTATTTTACTTAAGTAAAAATACAATAAATATAAAAAATAAAAATAATACTAGAAATGAAGGATTATGGCGTGTGTGTAGCAGAAATATGTTATGAATTATTATCATCAGATTCCCTCTCCATTTTCACAAAAAGCTTGAACATCCATTGTTCCAGAAATATCTCTGCCAGTCTGATTCCCAAACTGCTAACCCAGGGGTAGGGAACCTGATCCATGGAGAGCCGGTACGAGTGTTTAGGATGGCCTCTCAGTCAGCCAATAACAGTGGATTCCAAGGACTGGAGTTGAGAATCGCTGCTTTATTATTGGCTGACTGAGAGACCATCCCAAAAACCCGCACCGGCTCTCCATGGATCAGGTTCCCTACCCCTGTGCTAACCCATCCACCTAGGCCTTCAGTGGAAGCACAACCTAGCTGCACTCAGGGGTGAAGCCGGGGGCTTCGCGGCATGTATACCCTGCAGATTCGGGGGGGGGGGCACACTATACGGGGGTCCTTGAATATAAAACGAGAGACATGATGACTTAGTCGGGGGGGCAGAATTTCTAGCTACACCATAACTTCTGCTCGATAGCACGTGTGTTTATAATGTACTTTGGACAAAAGTAACATACATTTAATGTCAATGTATTTCAATGCTGTTCAGATAATTGCTCAACAGAAGCACATGCTGAGGGATCAGACGGTGGTCCTGGTTCCACGTGAAGGTCTCCGCACTTGCAGTTCTCTCTGGCCTTCGAAGTCGGAGACCTGTGTCACAGAGTGGCAGGATGGAGGTGAAACAATGGAAAACCCTACCACCGGATGCTGTCACCCCCCCCCCTTCCTGCCAGCTGTGTTTCCATTGTTCCTTTGATCGCTCCTGTCTAGAAGCTAAATTTAAATAAACATCGTGGACATTCCCGCATATCTGATTGTTCGCGGGTGTTAGGGAGTATGTATGTATATCGTGTCATTGTGTCACTCTGGACAAAAGAGGACAATAAAAAGGAAACACAGACACACGGTTAAAATATCGTTTTTAAAGCAACTGATTAGGTAGCCCCTCCTCACGTCCAGAAAGTTCCATTCAAAGATGAATGGACAATTGATTTAGCGGGGCAAGGTGTGCATTACAATGGCTGAGACGTCATTGGAGAGGCGTGCTGAGTTTGTTGCACAAGATTGCTGTATTTATTTACTAATTACTTTGTAATAATAAAAAAAAACTGCACTATTTTCACCTGAAATACTCTACAAACTATTATAGTTCAACGTTCAATGAAACCTGTATCATACAAGGCATAAGCAATAAAACAGAACAGCAGCAAAGCTCTCGTATTTCTCATTACATATACATGCATTTTTGGGACAAATCACAGGGGGTCAGTTTTCACAGTCTTTGGTACCTGACCTTAATTCTATTTAACTATGGATTTTAAACTCATTTTCCATAGACGGCATTGTTGGCAGGAGATTGTGTCCACTGCTTGAGGCACGTTGTGTGTGTGTGTGTGTGTGTGTGTGTGTGTGTGAGCGGGTATACCTATCCTTATGGGGACACAATGTCCCCATAATGTAATAAATATCCGGTTTCCTGGTCCCCATCAGGGAAAAGTCTATTTTATAACAATTGGTGACTGCTATGAAAAAACTAAAAATGCAAAAACTCTTGTATTGTGCTTGGTTACTTATGGTTATGGTTAGGGCTGGGGGGGGGGTTAAGGTTGTCATAGTTAGTGTTAGCATTTTTCCCATGGAAGTGAATGGGCGGTCCCCATAAGGATACGTGTGTGTGTGTGTGTGTGTGTGTGTTTGTGTGTCTGTGTGTGCACTCTGGTAAATGGACTGAAATGTGTCTGGTGAGTGTTTTGTCCCATATAGGTTTAAGCGGAATGTAAGTAAATTAGAACATCAGTCATTTATGAAGAGTTCCTCGTAATAATGCTTATAATAATCACCTGTTTGGCTGTTAGTACCTAGGAAATTCACTGAACCACAGCCCAGCCATACCAGCTTTCATCACGTGACCTTTACCAGAGATGGAAGATTCAGGTCCAGAAAGTACAAATCCAGACCAAGGTTTTGTTTCAACCAACCAGCTGAGTACTCTGTGACTGTGAATCTTTATACTCAGCTGGTTGGTTGAAACAAAATCTTGGTCTGGATTTGTACTTTCTGCACATGAACTTTCCACCTCTGACCTTTACAAATTCAAGATCAGCACCCCCTTCCCTATGTTATCTGATATCTCATTACCTTCATGTGCTGAAACTAAGATCAAAACCGTCTTAAATATGACAGCTTCTCTCATATGTGTATGAGACATGGAGACTATATTCCACAGACATGGAGCCATTTCATTAATAAAAAATGTGGGCCCTTTTTGTTAAAAACCCACAGGGGCTCACATTTTGGTGATATAGGCGATCTCCGATGGCATTTCGAGAATTTGAAAGCCTTGGTTGTCGATGCCTCTCCTGTCATGGTAATTGTGCACCTTCTCGTTGTGGCAGCAATCGGCGCAGTGTGGAGTTGGCACCGGAAGCGTTTTGGAGAAGTTACAGAAGTCTACACAGTACCTGCCCTCCTTGGTTCGAGAAACGATAGGCAGGAAGGCAAAGCCCCACTGAATCTCCCGGGGGATGAAGGAGGTCCGTACTTGGAAAGAAGTGCTGGTGGACTCGGCCGTTCCTTCGAGGAAGACCACCAGTTCGAAATCCTGCTGATGTAGAGTATCTACAGCCATCTCGAAGAACGGGCTGGTCTTGTTGATGACGTGATAAAGTGTCATAGGGCAGATGAAGAAGAGGTTATCCTTGCCTGCATCCACTAGAAAGTCGATGTTAACTTGATCCATAATAATGGTCTCCCCTTCGGGTGTGACGGTAGTCCTCAGCAACTTGCCATAAATTTGGCTTCCGATCAGCAGAGTCTTGCGCAGATTGGCCACCTGGATCACCAGGCAGAGGCTGCCATTTTTCATGCAGATGACAGCTGTCTTGCTGAAGGTTATCGTCTTGGACCTTTTTTTGGGCAGGGACATTTTTGCCAGGATGACACCACACACAACGCTGTTGGTGATGGTGCCTATTATGATCTGGATGACGAGGAGTATGATAGCTCCAGCGCAGTGAGGCGTGATGAGTCGGACCCCATATCCAATGGTCGTCTGCGTCTCAAGTGAGTAAAGGAAAGCCGTGATGAGTCCATCCACATTGTTCACACACGGCATATGATCAGGAGGTGGGGTCTGCCACCACAGGTCCATGTTGCTTTGTGCGATCCAGTACCATAGCAGCCCAAAGATGAACCAGCTGCCTATGAAGAAGATGGTTGAAAAGACCAGCAGGTAGCGCCACCGGATCTCCACAAAGGTGGTCCAGAAGTCGAACAGGAAGGCAAAGCACTTTCGGTAACTTACATGGCCAAACTCAATGTTGCAGTGACCATCCTTAGTTACCAGACGGTTCCGGTGAATCTGGTACTCGTGCAGGTATTTCTGTAGGAACTGCATCATTCTCTACTTCCACAAATCTGGCTGACACAAAAACATAAGACGGTTTTGAGTTACTTCGATGTTTTGAAGAAATCTCATACGCTTCATCGGTTAATGGCTGCACTTAAATTCTTTTAAGATTCCAGCCGAGATCCAGTTAATGTTTTGTTTGTTAGCAATATTCATTCTAGGTTTTAATTAGTTAAAAAAAAATTTATGCGTTAAAGTATTTCCCTCATGACCTAGTCTCTAATTATGGTAATTTATTAAAGTGGATGGTATCCTAGCAACTTATTCTCAGTATTTTTCAGAGGAACTGCTGCAAACCTGGATAAAACCTGTGAACTAATAAATACATGGTACTGTTGCATGTAAACAAATGTATAAGATCGAATACCTAGAAGAATGAAGATCCATGTTTTCCTAGAACCCCTTTCTTAAGTGGCAGTTCATTGAACTTTTAGTTGGCCATAACAGACAATATGTATAATCCACTTACCTGCTACCCAAGACTTTTGGTCAGGAAATTTGTTTAGATGTTGCAATTCCTCTTCACTATACTGTATTTTTCTGCATGTGTTCCAAGTTTTCATACCCTGCTGTTTTCTGCCCTCCCACAAAAAAACATTCTGCTTCTCATACAAAGAATTTCTCTAATCCCATTTAATGTTTTGTCAGCTTTTCAATCTATTTAGACCGTTCCTCCACCCTCCAAGACCTACAACAAAAACAGTCCGTGTTTTTCACCATTCCGAGAAAATTCCCACATTCGGAGAAGAAAGAAACGCACCTGACCGAAAAAAAATCATTCGTTTTCTAGAACCCGGAAATGCTGTCGATTTTTTTTATTGGGTCTTTGCTCGATGGCCTTAAAAAATTTAATTCCTGTGGTTTTAGCGATCACAACCCTCCTCATTGTGTTTTTTGAGGTGAGAGAGATTTAGAGCAAACGAGGAACATAAAATTCAGTCCATCTTTCCCAGGAAATGTCGATGATATTTGAAACGCTGATTGAACTGTAGAAGATTAAATAACAGGATCCACCAAGTAACTGTGACCTTCTTGGTATTTTGGCAGGGCATCCTCTATACCAGTGTTCCCCCAACCCAGTCCTCAAGGACCCCCAGCCAGTCCATGTTTTTGTTCCCTCCCAGCTCCTGTGCCAGGCATTCGATGTTCTTCATTGGCTAAAAGATGGGAGAGAGCAAAAATGTGGACTGGCTGGGATTCCTGAGGACTGGGTTGGAGGAACACTGCTCTATTCCCATAGCAAATTAGCAACAGTGCTCTTTAAACGTGTAAAAATTCAACACATTGAGGTACTGTTGCACAAATGCAAAGTAGACACTCTGCAAAGGAACTGAATTACATATATGTCATGCAGACTTATCTTCTGACTGTATGAGATTTAAACATGGTCGACACCTAGACCTTTTCCTGTACGTATCTGGGTTCAAACCACCAGCATCTGTTTCCATTTAACACCAGCTGGGTCCCATTTTAATTGAAAGAAAAATATAGAAAAATGAAAATAAACACTTTATTCAGTTTGTGCCTCCACTAATCATTGAAGGACAGTGTTTTACATCAGTTACTGCTAGTGTAGGTACAATTTTTTAGTTTCTGTAATACGTGGCATATTTGAACCATATATTTGTATTGTTATGTAAAGCAGTATAAAATTTGATCTAAAATATGTTCCAGTAATATTTCATGGTCCAGGAAAAAATACATGGGAAGAGCAATTTCTCAGGTGTTTGGATCTTGTTATGTTAGTGACTTGTAATAAAACACAGACCACACTTTTTGTGCCTTTTGCACATACGTTATTAAACACGCATGACCGCTAAACGGACGATTGATGCGTGACACTGACACATTGGGTATGACAGCGAAAAAAAAAGAACCAATTCCCATGCAATTAAAGAACGGGCTTTGCTGAGACACGTTAGGTAATGTTAGGTGGTGAAGTTCGACTGCTAGCCTACTTCTGCCCTTGTCATTTCCCCGGTGTCTGACTGTAAGGGAGCATTCAGACATTTCACGCTTGGTGACTGTTGGAATCTCCTGATTGGAGGGAAAAGTGTTAGTTTGTGTGAAGAAATTCTTTAATAAAGGAGAAATGTGGTTAAGCGCTAGAGACAGAGTGACCAAGGGAGAAGAACCAACAGCCTACCTCACAGGAGGGTCTGCTGGAGGAATCCTCAGTCTTCAGGTGACTGTAGGGTGTCTGATATCTCCCTCAGGAGTGTCACCTACTGGAGGTATGTTCTGGTACTGTCACAAGCGTTCTGTCACTTTTTAAGTGCTTTTGCTGTTTATATACCATACCGTACGGCTGGTAATGGTGATGTTTACCTACACACACATATACATGCACACACACTCCTACAAACTTTCCAGGCTATGGTAACTTATCTCGAGACCCTGCCCCACCCCCACACGCCCCAGCTTTGGACAGCTGTGTTTACCCTACAAACCCTTCAACCCAACCCGCTGCACCACCACACTGACCACACCCTACCATCCCCACCTGGGATACCTTGGGGAGAACAGAATCAAATGGCCTTGTTTGGAATCGATACACCCATTGGTGTGTTCTGTTGAAAGATTAAATAATGAAGACCTCTGTTTGACGCATGTTGCGGGAGTGTGTGTGTGGGGAGGATGTACGTGCTGTTGGGCGGGGGTGTCCTGGAGAGGGAGATTCTGAGCAATGAGCAAACCAAATGCCACGAAGAGCCTGGAAATCAGAGTGCATCAGGTGTCAACGTCTATTCAACCATGCCTGAGGCCTGCTTTCACTTATAGACAAAGACAATATGAATATCTGAATTTAAAGACTCCTGATGTGATTAGAATATAATCCTGGACCCGATCTTAGGGTCTCACTCATTTTTTTCCAGACCTGTGCTCAAAAACATAAGGAATAAGGAACCTTAACATGGGTGAATTAAATATAGAATTAACTATAGAAATTAATCTCCTCTTTTCCTTTGCACTTTGTCACCTAAATACAATAGTGCTTTTTCTCACCACATTGGTGTTTTGTTGTGATTACATGTTCGTGATGAAGCGCAGACATTTTAAAGACTGTAGGCATAGCCATTGGGAAAAACAACGTGGTAGGTGGAGGGATCGATGGTGGTGCGTTTTTCAAGGCGGGCAGATCGATGTCCTCGCTTACAGGTAAAATGATCACTTCATCATTTGGAAGACACAGTCTGACATTCTTGTTGCCCTAAAACCAGTAAAGGAGAAGTTACATCTTGCTGATGATGTGGAACATGCGTAACCTGGTGGAAAGCATCCAAGACATGTGAAAAAGCACATTTATGTTTTCTTTAATTAGCAAACACTTTTTCAGGGTTAGCCAATTCTTGGAACAGCACGCGGCTAAGGGTCTTGCTCATGAACCCAATGGTAATATCACTCTGCCGACCACGGGATTTGAACAAACAACCTTCTTATCACAGACACCTAAACCACTCAGCCCTACACTGCCTCCCCAATAAAAACAACAAAATGGCTTTCACATTTCTGCTATTTTGTGAGACTAAGTTTGCATTTTCCATGTTGTGAAATTGCCTTACATCATTTTTCTTCTTTTATATGATAGTTTTAGGTAATCTTACCAGCAAAAAAGCATGGAAACATGCTGTACAAACCTTTTTGTCTAATTTTATTGTGTCTAACTCATTGTTTTGTTATTATAGATTATTCCGGCATTCCAGCAATACCGCGATGCACTTCCTGCGATGATTAATGCGTGACAGTGCTCACAGCAGACCGGGACGCCTTCTTATGAAAGCCATCGCAGTGTCTGATACCAGGAACCCAGATTAAGAGAACGAGGTCTGTTGTCATAAATAGACATGGAGTCCCTTGTCAGTGGGAGACAGGAATGTTTACGTCAGTCCAGCTATAGGGTTCATGCGGCACCGAGCCATTGGTGGCACCGGCTACGGTGATGTAATCGCTCACTAGCAAGATCTGACATGTGTGGTCATCCATCCATCTTCCAATTACTCATCCAGTACAGGGTGACGGTGCCAGCCATAACTTTGAGGAACCCCCCCCCCCCCCACAACACAGGGAGAACATGTAAACTCCACACACTCCATAACTGGGACTCTAACCCCTGACCCTAAATTCATAAAGCAACAGTAGTACGCTAAGTGCCATCTCCTCATATGTAATAAAAACAGTTATAAAATCGTTCTCATAGTAAAATGTGAAGTCCGTTGTCAACATTACCTGACCATGACTAGATCCTCCAGCACAAAATTACTTTTATTATAAAGATTAAAAAAATCACACTTTACATTGATTTTAGTGACATTTCCCACCAAGAAGAAGCTGTTTTAATGAAAGAGTGTTTTTAAATCTAAATAATAAATCCATAAATTAAACAAATGTATAAGTTAGTCTAACTTATTACCACAACACGAATCAATAATGAAATGTTTGTATTATATGTACATTTTATAAGTCTATAAAATACTCTGTGAGTTATGTCCATGTCCAGGAGGGTGTGGGTTCAAATTCCAATGGCTGGTAGAGTAGTCATATAACCAGTGGGCCCTTGAGCAAGGCCCCTACCCCAACTGCTCCAGGAATGTCGGTAGACTCTGCGATATGATTCTAGTGTCACTTTGGACAAAAGTGTCTGCTAAGTATGCAAAAGTTTGTTAGGCAACCAACTACTTCAATGTTTTGGTTCATCAAGGGTTTTCCTCGAAAGTTTTGAGGAGGTTTAGTCTCAAGGAGCTAATTCGTCAGGACGGGATGTTCCAGAAAGGACACAAACGAGGACCTGTTTGAAACCTCTGATCTCGACAGAGCTGAGTTGTCTGTCAGATACAATAAATTAAGCACCGCAGCCTTGTCTCCTCTTGTTTTTCTTCCCCCTGTTTCATTTCTGTCTGATGGCTTCCAGAACAGCTGCTTAGCTATGGTTTGCTTCACAGGGATCAGCTTATCAGATCCTTTGTTCCTCAAATTGCTTTGACCATTATTCTGCCTCTCCGTCTCTTTTACAAAATACCCAGCTTCCTCATATTTGATGTCCTGCACGACTGGGGTAAATAATGTATTATTCAGTGTTTGGTGTAAAATAAATATTGAACACTTTTCTCAGTCTGGAATTAAGATTCAAGAATCTCTCTGACGTCTCTACAATGTAAATATCTGCGCTTGAAAGTCTCAAGCCTCCTTCTTAAATGTGAATCCTCTGGATTTCGGCATTTTGATAAGTTTCCAATTGCATGTCCTGCCCTGACCCACCGAAAGCATCGATGTGTGACGGGACCTGTGTGCCTTAAGCTGGGATGGAGTTTCAAACCTGACAGAAGGTCTTGTGACATTACAGTTTATCCCGGAGTACAGAAACCAGGCTGTAGTCACCTTCGTCCGCGATGTTGGTGTGGCTTGCGTGCGGCTCAGTGGGATAAGATGCCCATGCCTGTGATTGAAAAGTCATCAGCTTCAGTCCCAAGCTTGGTAAAGTAATTTCAGTGTTGTGCCCTTGAGCGAGGCCCATGACCCCCAATTACTCCTTTGGGGGTGGGGGAGCTGGCCCCAACTGAAAGCTGGTTGGCTGTCAGAGTTCTCCCTCCCCAGTCACTGAAAATTCAAAAAGTTTTTCTCTGTAACTCCTCTACGAATTTTGGCCCGCCGTATGCCCCCCCCCCCCCCCCCCCCACCTTAAAAAAATATATTATATTGACAGTCCTCCCAGCTTTCTCAAAAAAAAAATAAAGAAAAGGGATTGTTGTTTTTGATAAAGGTAACTACTAAATAAATAAAATGTGAACTGTGGGGACAAAAGTTGTTTTCAAAACTGCATACTGTATACTACAAACACAGTATACTGCATACTGTATACTACAAACACAGTATACTGCATACTGCAAACACTGTATACTGCGTGCTGTTAGTCAGCTTAGTATCGAGCATGCTAAAGGTTTGCAGTATGGCACACTTGACCTCCCCGCCAGCCTTTTAAATCCGTACTGACTATTTCCCACATACAAGGCATCGTTTCATCGTTCAACCGGTGTAGCAAATAACTCCACAGTGCCATAGAAAATGATCAAATTCTTATTAAGAAAAAGCTTATCACACGTAAAATAATAACTAAACCTTAGTAAGACCTTAGTAAGCTTACTCGCTTAGTGTCACATCCATTAAGCCCCGCATGTATTGAAATGACAGGTACATTGAGATGTGAAGACATGATTGAATAGAATTACAAAGGCAATCAGGGCAAAAAACTATATATACACTAATTGAAAAAATGTACATTTTAATAAATACCCACGACCCAGGAGGGTAAGCGTTTTGGAAAATGGAGGGATGGATGGATTTTAATAAATAAATTACAAATTACAAATAAATCAGATTGTAGAGGAGGCAACAAGACATCTGATTGGCTTATCCTGTCTCTTCTAATTGCTTGGACCCACATTCCTCTGCAGTCTGATTGGTTACCTCTCTGAACCAATCATTTTTGTCTTCCTGCCCTCAGAATATTTTTGTGTAAGTAAAACACCCACAAGCAAAATGTTAACAGCTAACATTAGCTAGCTTGCTGATCTATGTAAAGCCGTTAACTTGTTTGGTCCAATTACTCTGTCATGGGTTTGTAGTTACTTCACGCTCCTTTTTAAAAACTGAAAACTGAATTAAACTTTCAATAATTGTTTTTATTCTAAGACTGAGCTCTTCCTGGTGGCCATCAGTCCGCCATTTTTTTTTAAGCTAAAGTCAAATCAAGGCTGTGACGTTCTGCAGCTTTGTATTATGGGATGCAGGAGTTGAGGTAGGCTGATTTCGTGCATACTGGTGATGGTACGTGATCCGGGTACCTTTGGCATATTGAAAATTTCATTGGTTATAAGTCAGCATATACTAGTAGTATAGTATGCAGTTTTAAAAACTGCCAAAGGTTAGATCAGTCTGTATACACTTGATAGGTGGCACACTGGGGCCAGGGGATGGAATTCTGTGTGGGTTTCTTGTGGATGCTCCCAGTGAGGTAAATTGGCACCTCTAAATTGGCCATATTTGTGTCCTGCAGTGGACTGGCATCCCGTCCAGGATGCACCCCATGCCACCAAGGATAGATTCTCCCTGTAATGAAGAAGCAGGATTTATTAAGTTATTTATTAAGTTAAGTTAAGTTAAGTTAAGTTAAGTTCAGTTAAGTCAAGTTAAAGTGCCGTTAACTGGGATGAGTTGAATCAAACTCGCTACCTATATGCTTTTATTACCTGAAACACAGCTGTGGCTGCATAGGTACAGCACTTTTTGGGTGATTTCTGCGTTTCCAACTGTCCGGAACGCCAATCAGTGAGAGCCAGTTGGCCCTGGCTGGCTTACTTTCTAGATCCGTTGTCAACTGGACGAATGTGAAGAGGGAGCAGAATTGGATACCTGAGCTTTTCCCCAGGTGTTTTTGCAGCCTAAATGTTTATGAATAAATACAGATGATGCTGTGACTGTACACATACTCCTACAGTGTACAATGCAGCCCAGGTAAACCAGTGACTCTGCGTGTGAATTAATGCCCTGACGTGCATTAGTATCACAGGGAAGAGACTCATTTTGTTTATAGAATGTTAGATTTTATATTCGAGATCCAACGGTGAATTTAGTAGAGAAGGTAGTCAAGCTGTTGAGATAGCTCCCACCTCATGGTTGTGGGTTTGAATCCTGCTTCATTTCGCTGTATGTTGATTTCTCCAAGTGGGATTTCCAAAATGTACACGTGTCCTGTCTGGGATGCATCTTAGCCTTGTGCCTGTTGCGGCCTGGGGTAGGCTGTCTGTATGTGACCTTTGCCGGGTATGAGACTGGGAGATGCGTAGCTAAATATCTATCCACCCATTGTCAGGCTCCTTCTCCAGATGAGGATTGCAGTGCGATCTGAATATCCTCAGAATATCATTCAGCTATTCCAGTGAATAAAATTGACAGGGGTGATAATCAATCTGAGGAAGCCACAGACATTTTTTTTTAATTATTTACAGAGCAGACATACTAATATTAAAACCAGAAAGCTGAGAAAAATGTGCTTCAGATTGCCAGACATTGTATTTTTTAGATTTATGATTCAGTGAAAATGAAAATGCACAAATTCTGCTTCTGCTATTGACAAAATAAAATTACAAGCCTTGATCTATGCAGGTCTCATCAGTGATGTTGCTCTTTATTTCAGGGACCCCTACAAAGGGATAAAGCCAGGGACATATACAGAGGTGGGGCCACAGGGGCACTGGCTCAGACTGAAAGCTGATTGGCCCCTGGAATGGCTCCTCCCCTGTCAATCGCTGATTCAAAACCTATCAATACAAGCTAATGATAAGGTTAACCCCTTTGTATGAATTATGACCTGTCTTATACCGCACAAATTAAAAGTCCTGAGTACTATCAAGGTCTTCCATGACTCTTGGACTGCTATCCAAAGCACCTTCGTATTTAACTCCCCACCTCCCAGCGTGATGTTGCATCGTTTGATGCTTAAACAAGGAGGTCTCGGGCTGGAGTGCAAGAATCCCTGAAAAGAATGACAACCACCGACCTCGGGTCGAAAAGTTCACGGCGACTAACCATGCCCTGCTCTGACGGGATTAGACAGCCTTGGATTTAGCAGATGTCTGGTCAAATAAGTTGGATATGGATAACTCTTTGGCACCCAGTAATGCTCCGTGTGTCTTAATTCTTTTTGTGAGTGTTTAATTGTGTGTTAGGCGATAAGAAGGTGAATTGCAATCTAAGTTTTAGGTAGTAATATGACCCTGTGAGAAGGGAATGAGGTTTTGAGCAGAGTCTGTGACGCACGACCTTAAGCTTCTCCTTTGGAACTGCATTGTATTTACCGCAGTTTAATTACTCAGAATGAACCACTGAAGGGTAAAAGGTTCACGATCGCATCACAGATCTCGCAGAATTACACCGGCTGCCGTTAGGAGCTTCTGGAGATGCTGCTGAGGCCAGGTAGGAAGAACAGTGGACAGAACCTGAACGGGCCCGGTACTAGTGGTGTCCCTGAATAACCCGGAGAACATGCTTTAATATAGGGGAGTTTCCACACACAGCCCCCTCATCCAAGAGAAGTTTGGCGATATGTGAAGAGGTGCATGGAAGGAAGCAGCGACAGAACTGCTGGAACATTAAAGACGGCTGTGGAGGAATTAGCTTGGCCTCGTTAGCGCCCAGCAGCCCACCTCACAGCCTTCGCAGGACTGCCTGATCACACCCTGCTAGGATAGCTGAGGACGTGGGCAACCTAGTGAATGTTTGCAAAGAAACATAATTAATAATCCACTAACCATGATGGGGGTTTAAACTCAAAGGCAGAAAAGACTGTACATTTATCTGCTGTTATACCCAATTCCACCACACAGTGTCACTATCTGTAATTGCCTTTTAAGTGAATCTTACATCCCCTTAATAATAAATAGAAAACTATAATTGTTCTTGTTGTTGCTGTTGTTATTGCTGTTATAATGATTACTATTATTGCTGTTGTTATTACTGTTATTATTATTATTATTATTATTATTGCTGTTATTGTGATTATTATTATTGCTGTTGTTATTACTGTTATTATTATTATTATTGCTGTTGTTATTGCTGTTATTATGATTATTATTATTGCTGTTGTTATTGCTGTTATTATGATTACTATTATTGCTGTTGTTATTACTGTTATTATTATTATTATTATTATTATTGCTGTTATTGTGATTATTATTATTGCTGTTGTTATTACTGTTATTATTATTATTATTGCTGTTGTTATTGCTGTTATTATGATTATTATTATTGCTGTTGTTATTGCTGTTATTATGATTATTATTATTGCTATTGTAGTTGTTCTTGTACTTATCCTGTTATTTAGCAGTTGCCCCCACATGGTGTCCATAGTGTGTGAGAGTGTATGTGCCCTGTGATGGACTGGCATCCCATCCTGAGTGGACCCCAGCCTTCTGCCCTATGCTACCTGGGATACCCCCCCTTCCTGGATCCGATCTTGTACAGGATACGGGGTTAGAAGGTGGATGAATGGAATAAATATACATATATTTCGAGGGTTAGGTCATTTATCTCTGTGTCATTCTGCCGGTCTCTTCTCCCTCTGGGAGGGGGGGTGTGTGGTGTTCTATATAAATAAGCGATAACAATGGAAATGAAGAGAGTAGGGGGCAGTCAGCAGATATGGGTGGACAGTGGCCGATTAATGCGCAGGTTATATCCCGGGGCTCTGGAACACGTCAGTGCCCACAAAGCCAACAGCCCACTGGGAAAATGCCCAGTGTACCAGATGGCCAGCCCGGACCTGGCATAGGGCCCCTATATAGGTAAATCTGCCCCTGCATATTGGGGGGTTAGGCTGGAGGAGGGAGCAGAAAGAGAGCAAGGTGCTCACTCATCCAGTTTCTTCAGCTGGTTTTTCATGATGTTTCAGGGATTGCTGGTTACAAATGATGCATTAGAGTCTTTCATGAGCTATATATATATGTATATATAATGCTCCTCATACAGGGAGTCCTATGGCACCATCGCCGTTACTTTAGCTATTATTGCATGTCATCTGATAAATTATTCAGCTCAGATCCACTTCAGATTTGCCTTCCAAATGGATTCCCCCTTGCCATAATTTCTTGATTCTGGCTCCTGGAAAACCCAGAGTGGGGCTTCATCGTCATTCATATTCTCTGCTTTCCTTTGACCGTCTGTCTCCCATAACTGCTCGTCCAGGACCGGGCTGTAGACCTTTTCACCGAATTTCTTCAGTGCTGTAGATATTTATTATCAATTAAGATCAAAGGCTGAAATATTAAGATATCGACCCTGGGAGCCCATGATCTCAGGAAACACTGTTTATCTTGCCAGGAAGAAGACCCACAAAAAGTCAGAGCAGTCAAGTGTACAGTATGGATGCGTCTACAGTGACGATGTCCTGCGACACCGATTACAGAGGTATCCTAAATTTTTAAAAAACCGATTTGAATAGAATGACATATTGGTGTTTAGAAAGCTTACATTTAACATCTCTGTTGACATTTTGAACCGGAATGTTCCATTAAGTCCTAAAGAGTGAAAATGTCTCCAAGCAGTCTTTTATTGCTCGCTAAATGTGAGTCCCTTGAAAAGCATTAGTTTGGCTTTCGCAAAAACTCCCTGCATTCTGAAGTTTTGAAATTTGTGTGTATGATTACACCTGGTCAGTTAGGGAGTCATTCACCAGAGTTCTGATGGAATGCGGATCCGGCCTTGATGAATGACGGTGACCCGGCACGAGCTCATCGTTGAAGAAAGCAGAGTCGAGTCATAAATAGCACGCCCAAGGCCTGCAGTTGCCTGGTTTGTGCGTGGGCCTCCTCCATATGGCACGCCCAAGGCCTGCAGTTGCCTGGTTTGTGCGTGGGCCTCCTCCAAATGGCATGCCCAAGGCCTGCAGTCGCCTGGTTTGCGTGTGGGCCTCCTCCAAATAGCACGCCCAAGGCCTGCAGTTGCCTGGTTTGTGCGTGGGCCTCCTCCAAATGGCACGCCCAAGGCCTGCAGTCGCCTGGTTTGTGAGTGGGCCTCCTCCAAATGGCACGCCCAAGGTCTGCAGTTGCCTGGTTTGTGCGTGGGCCTCCTCCAAATGGCATGCCCAAGGCCTGCAGTTGCCTGGTTTGTGCGTGGGCCTCCTCCAAATGGCACGCCCAAGGCCTGCAGTCGCCTGGTTTGTGAGTGGGCCTCCTCCAAATGGCACGCCCAAGGCCTGCAGTCGCCTGGTTTGTGCATGGGCCTCCTCCAACACAGAACCTCACATCTACTTCTGCATGAAGCTGGCAGGTACCTCAGAAGTCCAGCCCCCGTCTTTTTGTCTTCGTCTTGCACTCCACCTCCACTCCTCGTACTCTGACCGCCATCTTCCTAACCTTGAGGCTTTGTGCTCAGCTATGGTGCTACAGTGATTTATTGCAAAGTAATAAACTAATTTTTCTCTCTCTCTTTCTCTTGCTCTCTTTCTCTCTCTCTCTCTCTATGTCTTCCTCGTTATCTCTCTCTGTTCTTTCCCTCCCTTTTTGAAGCCTCCAACCCCTTCCTACATTCCAAGTGTACACGGTGTACACAAACACACACATACACACGTACACACACATACAGAAGCATACAGGCAGGCGCACACATACATACGCACACAGGGCACACACACAAACTTACAGGCTCGCACACACACACACACACACACACACACTCAGCCACAAAGGACAAATCCTGGGAGATGAGAGCTCTTGTGTGGAAGTGTGGAGAGAATGAGTGAGGGGGTGGGGGGTGCAGGGGAGGGACGGGGGGGTTTGTAGGAATCGCACACAGGCTCAGACACACGCGCGCTTCGCACGCTGACGAGCAGAGAGGCTCGGAGGAGAAGCTCGGGGGGGGGGGGACGGCAGGAGGATCCGAGCCGGGGAAGGACGCGGTGAAGCCGGCCCGGCGCCTGTGAGATGCGGACCCCCGGACGCTGCATCCTTCGGGGACTGAAGGTGAGGTGAGGCAGCGCCGCGGCAACGGCGGAGATACCGGGGAAGCGGGAATTGTGCTCCCGTTATGCACTTTCCAGTAACGGTGGCGGTGATTCATGGATGCGTGTGCCGGATGGTGAAGCGCAGGCAGCAGCAGCGTGCCAGTGTAACTCCTCTCTCCTCCCTGTCCTACGAGCGGCACTCGCTCCCTGTCTGTAGATCATTCTGCTTGCTTCGTCCCCATTATCCATCTGGAATTTTAAATGAGAGCTGCTACTCTGGTGCCAGCAGTATAATGCAGGACTTCTCCGAGTCGATCCGATCGTGCTCCGAGACCATTTTAGCATCAGGCTACCATCAGAGGCTGTTCAGTTCCACTCCCCGGGTGAAGAAAGTAGGGGATAAATCACAGAGTGGTCCCCTAAACGTAACTATGTGGGGGTGAGGGCTGTTAGTGACTTGTGATGAATTCACACAGCGCCGCCCTGTTGTCCATTCCGGGTAGGGCATCATCTGCCACACCAAAGTTACATTTCAGCTATCCCCAACAGAGCCCTGAAAGACAGACCATTCTCAATATGGGGGTCGCTCAGAATGGGAATAGCTAGTAGTTGTGACTATTAAACTTTTCCCTCGTTGTTCACTGAGAAAGCCTCCGTGTGGACTTTTCTAGAAAAAAAAAAAAGTGAGAGGGGGTAAACTGTGGAGTCACCTCTGCAAGTGTCCAGCAGAGAGGCGGTATTTAGGTAGCTCCTGGAGACGCGTGTGATGCGTTTAATCAAGCATGAGCCCACATGGGGCAGACAGAAGCCCCCGCCAACCCTGTTAAAGGGCAGCACTGATGCATCTGTCCCCTGGAAAGGCTCTGCACAGATGCTGCGTTTGACCTTGTAAACTACATTACAGTTAAAGTGAGTTTGCTGGGGCTGAGCTCCCCCTTGTCCTTAATAACCCCATTTGATAACTGCAGTATTCGCTTTTCCGAGCCACGTCTGCAAATGACATCAAAAGCAGTTTTACCTGTTTCGAGAAAGATGAGGATCAAGCCTATTGTGCAAAGACAGACCCTTAGCTAAATGGATCTAACCCTCTCTTTCATCCGCGGTGCGACTTTTGGCGGCTTCCTTGTTCTCAAGAACAAAAGGCACTGATTACGGATACCTGGTAATCCATCCTTCAATGAAATTTCCAAGTGAGAAAATTTTACACTAATTTTGTACAACAAAATATTTGAAGAGCTTGATTTACATAACACTTTTTGTTTAAGGGGAAGCCAACATGAATTAGGAATATATTACGAAAATGTCCTATGATTTATGTTTGCAATTGCCATCATTTTGCAGTATCAAACTGTATCATTCTTAGTTAAAACCCATAGATCAGACTGTGCGTTGATTAACGGGACGGTAATTGAAACCACAAAGCATCTGAAATACTTAATCATTAAATGCGTTTTCAATGGTGGCCCTTTCTGTTCGCTACACCCCTCAGAGTCACGAGAACACCCCCCGTGGACCTGGTATGTCGCCTGGCGTGAACGCCATTGAGCCCCCCCCCCCGTCTCTCCCACAACCCTTAAAGCAGAGCTGCAGGGGGGTTAGTGGCTACCAACAGGGCTTCGGATCCAGCAAGGTGCAATCCGCCATTAGCGTCCTCGAGGACGGCACTCGAGGCAGGGAGCCGTCTGTTTAAATCCTTAAGAGTGCTTCACTTCTCTCAGCCTCTAATTTATAAGCAGAAAAATAAAAAAATAAACAGTACGCAGTAAATGGAATGGAGGTGACACAGGTTCATTGCCTGGTTTAAATGGTCTATGCAAGATCAGCTATGGGGGGGGGGGTGTTCACAGATATGTCTTTATTGTATCGAGACTCAGAGAGTGTCAGAAGGGGAAAGGGTCGTGTAGTGTGGGAGTCCTGCAGTGTGGGGATGCAGTGAGGGGGTCCTGCAGTGTGACCGTCCCGCAGTGTGGGAGTCATGCAGTGGAGGGAGGTCCTGCAGCGTAGGGGTCCTGTAGACTGAGCATGCTGGAGGATGGAGGTGCTGCAGTGCGGGGGCACTGCAGCGTGATGGTCATGCAGTGTGAGTGCACTGAAGTGTGAGGGTCCCGCAGTGTGGGGGTGTCACACCTAGTCAAACGCAATCACTGTCAGACTACCTGTGCAGCCATCGTGCACGGCCAAGCTCACCAAACAAACCGAGACCGCATTATGTCGGCATTTTAATGAGCTTTAACGAGCCATCGACCTTAACATATTACAGCTCTGGTGGCCACACCGTCAGGCCACTCTTAACAAAGACTTCCGCATCCCGGGTGGATTCGAATCACCCAGGGAGACGCAGATTCCCGTGGCCGGTCGTTAGAGAGAGACGGAGGTAGGGGTGGGTATGACAGTGCAGGGCTGGGCTAATTAAGTGACAGTGGTTTTTGTGCTCTGCTATCTGGTGGCAGGCTGACGGCACTTCGGGGCGCTTGGGCACCTTGGGGATGAGCCTTGCACGGAACGCGTCAGGAATTCTAATTGGGACGGTTTGACCTTTGGCTTGTCCCACACGCATTCCCCCCCTCCCCCGAGACATCCACAGTCTCTGTCCCTGGCCATAAATCACAGCAAACAGCTGACGAGGCACCCGATACAAGGGTTCGAGATGATAGAGTGCCCCTCCTTTCTCTTCCCACCCCAGTATGTCACCGTGACAGTCCAGATGGGCGTCGACAAGCCCCCTACATCCCCCACCTGACATCACTGTTGCCTTGGGACTGCTTTCTTTGGGTTTTTTTTTCATGCATGCACCCCCTGCTCTCCTGGATGGAGATAGCAAAACCTTCACCGACTCATCACTTTCCTCACTGGATCCGTCCAACGAGCTTAGCCCACTGCTGTACAGTGCGTGTGCCTTATTAAAGTCACGTGGGACACAGTAACCTTCAAATGGTCGGTTGCATGTGGAGGGGGGAGGTGGGGTTGGGAAGAGGTGGTCCAGATCTGTTCCAAAACCGGGGCAGGGGTTAAGCTCACGAGCGTCTGCGCTGGGAAAACGAGAAGCCACTTACCTCCGGACGACCTTAAGGCGTCGGAACCAGGACCCGATAAGCTCTGAGTGCCGTCGTAAAGGCTGTGAAGTGGGTGGAAACTCTGAGGTTCAAGCGGGGGGGGGTGGGGGTGTGCTGCACCCCCCCAATCCCTAAAACCACTGCTCGGAGCAATGGATGCATTGCCAATCTCCTCCACCTCAGCCCCCGCCGGCCCCCCCCCCTCCCCCCCCGCCTCCCCCCCAGACCGTCATATTGATCCGGTACATCATGCGTACGCAGAACCCCAAAACCAGACGATCACTCTGGCCACAATCACAATGAGTATGCAAATGCGGCATGCGCAAGACAGCCTCACCTCCGAAAGTCAGTCACTGCTGTACAAATGCGATGTGAAAAAGCATGCGATTCTGTTTACACAGAAAAACAGATCCCACAAGCTTCTCACACGATAATCCTCAGCAGGAATAGAACAGGAGGGTGAAATAACATACGAAGCCTGTGCATGAGCCACAGTTATTAAAACAGCTTACAGGAAACACTCTTTTACAAGATGAGAATTTTCTAGAACGTTTATGCATTAATAGTCTTGCATTAATATAGACTGATTCTGGGACTTGAACCAACAACCTTAAGGTTCTAATCCATTACCTTAAGCTACACTACATTATAGCTACTGGATGCTCCTTATATGAAGGAATTATTTGCATGAGGAAAAAGCGATATTTTGATATTTTAGTCATGCCTTGGTTAACCTTGGTTTCTTACTTTGCTTTGTATGACCTTGCCGTTCCTGCTGGTCCCAGGGAGGTCTGCAAAAGTGGTATAGGAGAGCCCCTCTTGTACCGCACCAATGGCACAAATGTGGTAGCCCTTCAGGCTCTAATCTCCATGGAAAAACACGCAGATGCCAAGGCTGGTTTTAGAACTATCAGATATCGTTTGAGACAAAAGCGACATTCTGCAAAAACGGGGACAGAGATACAGGGATCTGCTGATGTTTTATCGGGGTCCTGCCCGGCGGCCGCTGAGGTGCCTGGCATTTGGGCTCTGAGGCCTGCCAGGCTGACTGGGCACGTGTTTTTCTATCGCAGGAGATTGCAATTGTCTTGTTGGGGAGCGCAGTTTATTCTTGGCGGGGCCGCGCTTTTGCCCTGGTGCCAGGCGTGAGAGAGCAAACAGAGTACCAGGCCACTGGGAACTTTTATCGAGCCCCTTGAGCACGGCGCCTAAAACATCCTGTTGTTCTGAGGGCGGCCTGATAAACGCCTCTCGCTTTCTTAAAAGGCCTCGATAAGGACTCTGGCCCCGCAAACGTGTGAGGAGCTTCTGCTGTATCGCTTTGGCCCTCCGTTCCTCCCCTGCCGCTCCTCTGGCTCCATCCAGTGAGAAACATGTCCCTAGCTAATGTACAACAGCCGAGTCCTCGGAAATGCGGTCTTGTTGGGCTCCGTGGCATGTTCTGAGGACTTTGCAATGAGCATGGAGGCTTATTTAACCCCCAGAACAGCTGTCTTAAGCAGAGAGAGGGTTACTACTGGATACAAACATATATACACACACACATATGTATGGGATATGCACGCATAAAATTTCTTATATTCAGTTACATGTCATCATTTAAAATGCTTATTTTTTGATGACTGACACTCCATCCAGGTTATGTCGTCCTGTCTTTTCTGACAAAAGATCCAGGTTCCCCCGGACCTTGTACTGGATATGCAGTGTCGATATTTGATAGATATGGACGATTAACTTCAAGGGTGTAGATTTGGATATGAACAGTATGGTGATGGTAGGGGGCGTGGGTTCTGTGTTGATTTTGGCCCTTTCCCATGTTGAAAACAAACCTGTTCCCTTGATTTATTCACATGTGGTTGTTGTTTTAGTATATATTAATATTCTTTAGGTGATTTTATGGATTATTAAATAGCAAAGAGGGTGTCTTACAGATTTCCACGGCATAACAGTTCGTTTGATGTACTGTTATTTTCGCCTCGGTAAATTACACCCTAAATCCTGACACCCCAATGACATTCAAAACAAACCACAGCTCTTTCTTTGTCTTCGAATATTTGTAACAGTCCTGAAATTGTCAGTGAAATAAGAACTGAAAGAATAAGATTAAGAACGGAAATTTCCTATTGTCTTTGCGTCTCTCCGTTTCATTTTCTCTGTCACCCGGTCGCATAGAGTACAGCGTAGGACCCACTGGGAACGGCAGTTAAAGTATTACTTCCTGTCTCTCTCGGCATCGAGTCAGCGAGGCGAAAATGAAATGAGACCGAGCCAGACGGCAGAGAGAGGCGTTGTGGGAATCACAAATGGGAATGTTCCTCTTGCTGCAGGGTGGCAGCAAAGGTGTGACAGCAACGGCCCCGTCTGCAGACAACGTTCCGTTACTCACGATGTGGCCGAAAGCCAATTGGAAGATACATCTTTGACTCTTCCTTGAGTCAGGTTCTTCCCCCGGAGCTTCCGCTAATATCCGAAGCCCGTTCTGTTACTCTACCGAGGGCCCCCGCTTGCGTCAGAGCTGGATCAGGAACGGCCCTCGCAGGGCGCCTCCGCAGGGAGACGTGCAAAGATGAACCCAGATGCTGCGAGCAGCTGAAGTTAATTGTTTTATGGGCAAAAATTAGCGAGCAGGAACTTCGTGGCCAAGTCGAGGGGGACCAATCAGAGTAGCGATCAGCCCTGCAGATGAGAGACGAAGGGTGAGAATGTCAACAATAATAAGAATGTTACTAATGTATTCAACTGGTACGCTTGTTAACGATTCAAATATCTGCAGAGCCGAGTTCAACTGATATATCAGCCAAGACTGAGGCTTCGCTAATTTATTAGTGTCAGTGGAAAATCCGCACAGATAATGTCTGTTTAAACATTTATAATGGGAAAAGGAGCTCTCTGTCTGGAGGAAACGCTGAGGGGATATGCCTGCTGCATTGTGATTTACCACTACTGGCCTGGGATTATTGGGAAATTTTGGTTGTTAGTGATTGACTTGGAATAGAATAGAATAGAATAGAATAGAATAGAATAGAATAGAATAGAATAGAATGTGATCCCCAGGGGAATTTGTCTTTGTGCCCACCCGGTCCAGCTCCCCATGAGACACACAGACGCATACGGCAGAGAGAAAGCTTGGGGGGGGGTCACCATGCAGGTCAGCCATCCTGCAGTGTCCCTGGGGGGTCACAGTGCAGGTCTGCCACTGTGTAGCGTCACCTGGGGGGTCACATTGCAGGTCAGCCACCGGGCAGCGTCCCTGGGGGGTCACAGTGCAGGTCAGCCACTGGGCAGCGTCCCTGGGGTACCTGGGGGTTAATAGCCTTGCCCTGGGGTTCGATGGCGGCAGCAGACTGCCAGCCCCGGGATTGTATCGCACTGCACAAAAGCTTTAGCAACAAAAGTGTTTTTCGTGAATAAAGCTCGTTTGTAACTTTTACTTTTGTGAAGTACAACCAACAGTATATTTAAATTTACTCTCATTCATGACCTCACGTTATTCATTTGTTGTAAGGTTGTAGTTTTTTCAGATAAGGTTACTTAAAACTAGCTTATTAAAATAAGATGTATATTATTTCAGTAATTTGTGTGTTTCTGCTATTTCTGATTAATTTTTAGCACCTTGCCATCGGTATTGGGGAGAAAATTGATCATTATGCCCCAAATGTGGTGTCGATGCTCCTCCTGATTCACAAAGATGGTGAAACCCTACAGCAGTATGCTGTTTAAATACCTCAGCAAGACTGCATCATTATAAAACATTTTAACCATAATAATACAATAATCCTTTTTCATTATTGTCAATATCGTAAAAATGTATGAGGCAAATAACCATTCATTTTAAGAAATGAAATCCCAAATTGAGAATTAATACAAAGATCAGCTTTTCCTGGAACAAAGTTATTTAGAATTTAAATTAATTATGAAACTACTTTTTAAATTATCCCCGGTCTGCCACACGCAATATTTGGCCAAAACACGAGAGACAACATAATCGTGTGACCTTTATTGAGCGCGTACACTGTGCACACTGTCTTGCACTTTGTCTTATTTTGCACTATAATGTGACGCTGTGGGGCCAGTCAGCTTGAATTGATTATGCAGGTTCCCAGCATGCCTTGTGGCAAGTTCGATGGGTCAACGAGGAAATGGCTTGCATTTAATTTCTTTTAACCATTGTATGACATCACTACCACATTAATTCAAACCAGTGTTTTATTTTAAGAGGCAATGGCACAGTAGTAATAATAATAATAATAATAATAATAATAATAATTATTATTATTATTATTATTATTATAGATCCTTTCTGTGTGGTGTTCGCACGCTCTCCCCGTGTTCACCTGGGTTTCCGCCGGGGGCAATGGGTTCCTTCCACTGTTCAAAGCGTGCAGGGCAAGTTGATTGACGAGCCTAAATTGGCCCTGTTATCGTGTGAGTGTGGCTGTGTGTGTGTTTGTGTGGGTCTGTGTGTGTGTGAGTCTGTGTGTGTGACTGTGTGTGTCTGTGAGTGTGACTGTGTGTGTGAGTGTGACTGTGTGTGTGTCTGTGAGTGTGACTGTGTGTGTGAGTGTGACTGTGTGTGTGTCTGCGAGTGTGACTGTGTGTGTGAGTGTGTGCGCCCTGCAGTGTGTTGGCGCCTGCCCAGGGTTAGTTCCCGCTTGTGTCCCTTGTTCCCTGGATAGGCTCCGGTACCCCCATTCCCCCCCCTGACCCCCATTGGGCTTAAGCGGTTACAGTGATGGATGGATGGATGGATGGATGGATGGATGGATGGATGGATAATAATAATAATAATAAAAATAACAGGACTTGATCCAGCAACCTTCTGGTAACAAGCACAGAGGCTTCCCCTGCTAAGCCACATACCACTACTGGCTGTACAATTGGACATAATAGTCCCCCTAACTGGCTACTACTCCCCTGTGCCATTTACTGTAAATAGTTGACTTGCATATTGTGCAGCACTGGCTCAGGCCTGGCCAATAAAAGGCGGGACTTCCGGTTGAAAGCGCACAAATTGCGCTATTCCACAGCATGACCCACGAGATCGGCCACAAAATGTTTGTTTGCCCGCACTTCACCTAATTGGCTGCTGTAGTGCCCCCTTGGGATCAATAAAGTTCATCTGATCTTGTTTTTTCTTCCCAGGTCTGCGGCTCCAGCTGAAGATGGCAGGAGACTCGCGAGTCCACACGGACCACGACATGGAGATAGGCGTGAACCCGAGGGAGGTCAGGGGAGTTCCTCACTGACGCCTTGCCATTGTAAATTAATCGAGTCCCACAGTAGGGCCTCCGTCAGCTGCCAGCGGGTTTAGGTCGTCAATAAAATGCATCAGATTTGGGAACTAGCAGAGAAAGTGAAGAAAACCGCTCAGCACCACCAAATCAATCCATGTGGCTCCCACTGGGACTGATTTGACTTAAAACCTTATGGTCCAAAACAGAATTTTCATCAATGCAATTAAAATAGTTTCCTTAGTCTTATGTTTCGCAATAACAGAATGAGAATCGTTTTTAAAACTAAACGTGCAATGGATTTTCAAAAAAGAAAGAAATTGGGCAGAGTGTGTGAGAGGATTATCATGCTGTATGTTGTTACATACAGCAAACAAACAATGTAATATATGTATGCTTGTTTTAAAGGGTTGGTAATTAATCAACCGATGGACCAGCTTTGTGAATGATACGTTTAACCTCCCCATGTCATTCGATAATATACATTCGAGTGCTGCTAGATACCTGCGCTGTGCTGTGAAGGCCTTAGGTCTCATTAAATCCCCCTTCTCACTGTTCTCACTGCCAGACTTATCGACTCTCACTAATGCCTGAATCAGGTCAGTCCAACCATCCCCAGTAACAAGCTTGATTTTTCAAACCCTACTTCCCAGTTTTTTTTGCTCAAAGAACTGAATTTACCAATTTGGTATGTTTTAAACGCATCTAAATCAATTGACCCTGCCTTGCAGCCATTGTTTCCAGGATAGATTACAGATCCCTGTAACCCTGTATAGGTCAAGCGGTTTGGAAAATGACTGAATGAGTAAATGAATAATTCCACTGACTGGGCATCTTCAGTTCTTGCGAATCGGAATCAGAAAAACTTCATTAATTCCTGCAGGGAAATAATTTTGTTGCAGTCGCTCAACAACCAGTTAAGGGAGAAAAGGGGAAAGTAAAAAGTAAGTAGGTAGGAGTACATGAATATTACAAACAATAAACAATAAGAAAAAACAATAGACCAATAAGTGTAGTAAATTTTCCAATGTACAGTAGTGTAGCTAAAAATAAATTGGCAACAAACCTGTGATCTTTCAGTGCCAGGATCTACGTGTCATGGCGGGTGGTTTCTGTGTAGAATTAGTCATTTAGGATATTAGGAATTAGAAGCTTTCATGGGGCTATTGGGTGAATCAATACTCACGTGAATGTCTGTGTGTGTGTGTGTGTGTGGGGGGGGGGGGGGGGGTCAGTGGGCAGGCTGGTTTTCACAGGGCATGGAGCATTAATGAGGGAGCAGCACAGCTGGGGGGGCAGCCCGCCTCATTGGGCCCCCGGCCAGGAAGGAGGCACATCGCACACCTGCATTCTTAGGGGCAAGTCACTCCAGTCGAGCCTGCGAATCAATGTCGAGCTCGTTTCAGTCTGCCGGTTCCTTTCTCAGCCCCCAGCTGTTGCATTTCAGTAGCTTAATCAAAACTACTGAAGCGCCAGAGGCAATTAAGCTGTAATAGTTGGTCAATTAAAACTGTGTTAGCAGGTCACTCAAAAAAATCATTTTAGGTTAGAAGATCCTGGCCCTGATGGGCTCCAGCATTAGCAGTTTGCAGGTCTTATTTCGTTCTGTGGAGTTCGGTAGCACTCTGCATCTCATCTGAGACCAAGGGTGAGATGCAGAGGGCGCACCAGACAGCTCATCGTTTCTCTAAAAAGGTTCCGCTTGGCTTATGCTGCTGCTCTTCTCTTTCTAGGTAAAGAAACTCCCTAAGTACCTGAGAGAGCCCCAGATAGCCACCGACCGCACGCACCTGATCGCCGAGCCGCCGAAGAAGCCTCGTCAGCGCTACGTTCAGAAGGACGGCAAGTGCAACGTCCATCACGGAAACGTGCAGGAGACGTACCGCTACCTGAGTGACCTCTTCACCACCTTGGTGGATCTCAAGTGGCATTTCAGTTTCTTCATATTCACCCTGGTCTATGTGGTCAACTGGCTTTTCTTCGGCTTGCTCTGGTGGCTCATCGCGCTCATCCGGGGCGACCTGGTCCATGCAGATGAGGAGGGCTGGACCCCATGTGTGCAGAACCTCAACAGCTTCGTTTCTGCCTTCCTCTTCTCCATCGAGACGGAGACCACCATCGGCTACGGCTACCGTGTGATCACGGAGAAATGCCCGGAGGGCATCATCCTGCTGCTCGTCCAGGCCATCCTTGGCTCCATAGTCAATGCCATGATGGTGGGCTGCATGTTTGTCAAGATTTCGCAGCCCAAAAACCGGGCCGAGACCCTCATGTTCTCGCACAAGGCCGTCATCTCGGTCAGAGACAACAAGCTCTGCCTCATGTTCAGGGTCGGGGACCTACGCAACTCACACATCGTAGAGGCCTCCATCCGCGCCAAGCTCATCCGCTCACAGCAGACCAAGGAGGGCGAGTTCATACCGCTCAACCAGACGGACATCAACATCGGCTTTGACACGGGTGATGACCGCCTATTCCTGGTGTCCCCACTCATAATCTCCCATGAGATCAATGAGAAGAGCCCCTTTTGGGAGATGTCCCAGGCTCAGATGGAGAAGGAAGAGTTTGAGATCGTCGTCATTCTGGAGGGCATGGTGGAGGCCACAGGTAAAGTTACCGCTTATGGTCATTTTAACGTTTTACTTCATTGTAAAGCAACCATTCCAGACCACGGCACTGACACACGATGGTTTTAGTGAAAATCACCAGCCATTTTCACTCTGTTTCAGTCATATGCAGCTTTATTCGTTTTAATGCATCCTGGTTTGCTATGGCTTTGTTGTTCCCACCAGTCATCATCCGAACTTCTCAAGAAATAAATTAAAGAACACTAGATGCAGCCACGACCCCCTCCCTCTTATCTCCTCAGCTGGGACACCTCGGCCCATATTGCAAGAGGCATATGGCTATTTGTCCTAGAATGAAATCTGTCCAAGAAGTGCAAAGATAAAAGTATCCATATAAGCTAGTTTTGCACAAAAACAATTTGTAAAGTAGTTAACCACCGAGTTTCACAGTACAAAAATCATACAAATGAGAGCTTCACACTCGGATAGGATTTTGTTCATAACTTGGTGATTATGCATCTGTGGAAATATTTTTTAGCTGAATACTACTTCTGATTGCTGTGAAAACAAGGTTCTTTTTCAGCGTGGATGATGTCGTATCATTTGGTGCCCAATGCCATCAGGTGCATTAACAGGCTTGCACTCCTATATGTTTGTATATTTCGACATCAAAGCAGGGAGTTTGTGGATGTGACTGAAAGGAATGTGCTATTTGTTTAACATACAACATTGGGAACATACAGCTGGAACTATCAGGCGATGATGTGGAGAGGAAACACCGCCCCCACCATCCTCTGAAAGTACATCGGCTACGCAGAAATTCATTACTTTTGTGAAATCCCAAATCAGTGCTAGAAACCTTGAGCAGCCTCGTACAGAATATTGATTGAAGAGAGCTATTTACTGTTTGCACAGCCTCCAAAGTAATAAAGAGAATTTATGACGTTAACCCTTCAAGGCATTATCAGGCCCATGCAAAGCGGTACATAAACTCTGCCAGGCCAAAAAAAAAAAAATCGCATCCTATTCTTTTATTCTTTTGTGTCTCCTCTGTTTTGCCATTAATCGAAATATCAAGTCAAGTCACTTTTTACTGTCATTTCACAAACATGAGATGACATTGCAGGAACAAAGGACAGTTGAACAATAATCACTGATCAGAAAATACTGGGGAGTTAAAAATTATAATACGGAACAGTACAAAGCAACAACAATGCAAATAATAAAGTAAACATCAGTGCATGACTGCGTATATGCAGTAGGCAGTGCCAAATAAAATCACAAAATAAGAAAAAACACTGTGGAGCAAATAGTTATACTGCAAGTAATGTATTATTACATCAATATGACTAAACAAATTACCCAAGAAGATAGACAATCATTTTTCTCACTAGCTCTGCTTTGTAATATGTAAAGTCAGACACCTGCACCAGCAATTCAACTGAAGGAATGGTCTTCTTCCGAGGAACAAAGAAAACAGCCCAGATCGTTTGCTGTAAATATTTTGGCTTCAGCTTCTCATTACTTTTTAATACATTTAAGATTTTATAGTAATAATAAGCATCCTTCACTACAAATAAGGAAAACTGGACCGTGGCTGGAATGTGTTACGGGTCCAGTTGGATATTGTCCGCATTTAGTCCAAACACCGCTGGGTTACCCATGCAGGAACCTTAAAGAGGCAGCACTGCATTCTACCCCCCCCCACCAGAGAGGCGGGCACACAGACGCATCTGAGCTGGGGGAGCCGGGTTCAAAACTCATTCCTAGGAAGCGGGAGCCGGGATTGCGGGGCCTCACGTAATGATTGGGGTAGAGATGCTTTAAACGAAAGCAAGGCAGGGAGAAATGGAGACATTTGAATGTCATTTCTGGGGGGCACCCAGAATATCTGGGGGAAACCCCATGACAACACGGGGAGAACATGCAAACTCCACACACAAGGGGCGGGGCCATGGTGGAGAGTCCCAGCGGTGCTGTGTCATCCATCCATCCATCCATCCATTTTCCAAAGCGCTTATCCTACTGGGTCGCGGGGGTGGTGTGTCATCTATTTCAATAAATCTATTAAAAAATCTATTTAAAAACAGCAGATTACAGCCAAAGGCATCAATTCTCCAAGAGCATGTGAACTGGCCTTTACCAGCCGAAACAGCAGCTCACCACAGAACTAGACAGAACGCCGCTTCAGCAACTGATGAATTGGACTCAAGGCTCTCATTACGTTATTATTCCACAATAACGGCTTCCTTTCTAAATGTGATTAAGACTTAACACTATCATATGAGGTCATGTAACATGAGGGCACAGCTGGGTTCCTCTTGCAGGACAATGTTAGACTCTAAACTTCCATTTGTCTCCTGGAACAAACAAGCTTGTTTATATACTGTAGTCTGTTATCTCAATGTTATTTAGGCAAGGACGACGCTGAATGTGCCATTTCTGTTGCTCTGGTGCCAAACGGTGTATAGCTAATTTCCTTCTGAGAGCCACACAAGTGACTGATGCTGCTGGCTTTACTGCTTACTGCCTCTGGAACTGATAGCTTGCAGTGAACCGCAGATTCAATACCAGGGACTCTCTCAGGTCCAAGAAAATATCCCGGCTTAATAACTGTAATTGTAAATTGTAAATAAATAAACAAATAATTAAGATAATTATATGACTGCATATATGTCCCCTTTGGAATGCTCATCACTCCTTTATTGCGATTAAAATGTATGACTCATTTTGCGTTTATAACTAAATGAATCTTCACCCCAAGACCTCAGCTGCTGAAAGTATGAAACAAAGGAAACAGATGCGAGGAATGAAAATCCTCAAATTAAATGAGATAAATGAAATTTACTTCACAGTTTGGATTTAGCCCCTATGTGTAATTTAAGTCCTTAAAGCATTTGCATACCCTTGTCCACTAAATGATTCGCCGTGGGTTTACATTGTAAAACTTCCTGCTCTGACTTTTCATAAATTGTTTTGTGTGTTTTCTTCCGGAAAATTCTCAGGATGGATGAAAGCGGAGTGTCAACAGCCTCATGGCATCAGTAGACACTAGGACTGTATTTAGCTGCTTACAGGAGTCTTTGACAGCTCCACAGTTCACCCTACAGTCATACAGATAGATTGATGGATTATTTATTTACTGTAGCAATTAACTCGAATTAACTTGTTCAATCCCTTAACTATTTCTGCACCTCAGGTCAACTATTCATTTACTGTCTGGCAGCAAATAATCCCCACATCATTTTAGTTGAGTTATTTTTTATGATGCTACTTGTTTCGGAACCTGTTTGAGTCACATATAAGTTTTAGCTTTTAGCCGAACACAGATTCATCTACAAATATATCAACATTACAAAATTTTCACAGCTGAAATTCTTTGTCTGTGCATTTTGTTGACACAAATAGCACCAAGAGATGGTGATAAATGTTTTTGTCATCATCAAAGGCCAACAGAAGGAGGTACAAATTTTCCTCGGCTGTGATTTTGTGTTTCGGAACGTTCTATGTCCCGCTAGGCCTTTGTTTCACAGAAGGGCGTCTGTTAATTTTCCGCCCTTTGAGGCATCGCCTTTCTTGGAGACGTGCCGTTCTATAGCCATGAATCATTGCGTATGTTCACATTTCCCCATGATGGCCACGTTTGTTGTCACAACACATTCCTCACAACATGCAGCCACATGGCGGGAGTCGTCACGGGCCGGTGTTTTGCCGAAAGAGGCACTAACCTGTTAGAGCCGCTCCATGATGGCGCACATCCATACGAACCTTCAGACCCGCGTGGACCCAAACACATTAAGCCTTGACACGCGCGGGATCCCCAAAGCGTGACTATCAGCATAAAATCGATGGGTCTTGCAAGACGCTCCTGCATGTTCAAACATCTGTCATCCGCCGGCTTTGTGCTCTGCAGCGTGCAAAATTCTGTGGTGAACGACAGCGTGAAATCGCCACAGATTCGAAAGATAATAATATCACCGATTTCTGGAATTGTGCGGTACCCATGTCACTTCCATTTTCTTCAAGCATGAAACAACCTTATGGAAAGAGTCATTTAATTAATGTATCATCCACCCACCCATTTATAGCACTTCCATAAATTAATATTAATTTACAAAACATGCATGTTTTCAAATGCATATTTGCTTTACTGCAAATTAGGTACATGGTTTATGATGTTACATCTTTAGTTATTCCCTTAGTAGAGGTTGAAACAGCTGAATCAGCAGAGGGTAATGAGCCTTCCTGTGTCTCCTTCTCCACACCCCACCCTCACACCCCCTTTCCGCTTTCCCTCTCCCTCGAAGGAATGACCTGCCAGGCCAGGAGCTCCTACTTGGACACGGAGGTGCTGTGGGGTTACCGTTTCACGCCCGTGCTTTCCTTGGAGAACGGCTTCTACGAGGTGGACTACAACAACTTCCACGAAATCTACGAGACCAACACCCCGTCCTGCAGCGCCAAAGAGCTGGCCACGGCCCTCCGTGAAGGACAGCTGCTCCCGCAGCTCTCTCTACTCCCCCCGGAGCCCAAAAATTTCTCCCTGAGTCCACTATCCACTGTGGACCCCACTTTTCAGGAAGACGACAAGATAGAGGAGGGGGACAGAGGAGAAACCAATGGCTCTGCAGCCGCACTAGAAGAACAGGCCTGAACCTTCATGGACAGACGTACTGTAGGACGATGCTAATCCCATAGCAAGCTTCTGTCATCACATTTCTTGCAGAAAAAGCAGATACCTCAGCTTGGACCAGCTGTCCACCTGTGTAGGTTGTGATTTTGAGAGGTGGGTTTGATAGAAAAACCTGCTCATAAAAACATTTTGTATTTTCATTAACATATCCTGGATTTTCAAGTCAACTTGCAGCTAGGAAAGGCTGCATTACAAAACACGGGTGTGACAGCACGGTGAGAATTTGAGTGTGACAGAGGTTCGTTCATGAAGTGAAACAGACGAAAGTGGCCAGTTGAAAAATTTGTTCTGTTGCATATATTGACCCCTTTGAGTTTGAAGTCTACTTTAGTTTGCTTTTGTAGTGCACCAAGGACCTTAACCCAATCAAGCAATAGTCGTACAAATCTTAAACCCTCCCCTCAAACATAGGAAGAATACAAAAGATAACTTCAATTAAAAATAAAAATGAATGACAGTTAACTTTTTATCAAGACAAATAGTTCTAGAATCTGGAATATGGGATTGAATCTCATACATTTCTATAAGCTGGAATGATGGCTAAAGAGTCAAGAGTTATCAAATCGAGAGAAATATCAAGTAAGTTAGGTGTGTCCTGCCCCCAGTCTTATTCCAGTAGGTTTTTCCATTTTCATGGTACATGAGCACAAGTAACCCCCCGGGCCAAATGATGCTGGTGGAAGTTTGACTTTGGCATGGTGACATGCAGGGGACGGCTGTTTGTACACCGAGTCCTCGGGCTTTTGCCGATGACGTCTGTTTCTGTGATCGCATCACCTCCCTCTACAGTGCGACGTACCTCACGGGTTCCGTATCTCAGTGCGGTTCAGCAGTCTCTTTGGGTCCTAGCAGCAGCTGCAGTTCCTTAATCCCTCATGTCCTGCACGGCCATTTCCAAGCCCCCCCAAGCAGATTTCATGCACTAGTAATACAGGGAATTTAGTAAAGCAGGCAGATGCAGTGGAAGCTTTAGAGGACATCTGGTACAGGAAACCTCATGCCAGTGAGTGTTCGGTACAGACTTCTGCTACTTAAGAGTTCTGCAGTCCCTAGAATATTTATTAATGTTTATGTAGACAGCTGCTCTGCCATTGTACCCAATTACACTGTCATCACAAAATTATGTCCACTGCAAGGTCTTCCTTCATTTGAAACATACAGTTAATGTGGCAGTAAGGTCAGCTGTGTGCTACAATGGAAATTAAACCTAAAACAGGGCATTTGCTTATTATGTAACTGAGCTTTTTTGTCTGTCATATGAGGATATTTCTGTGCTGACTTGAACACGTACACCTGACAGATGTAACATTCGGAAATCTAATTTCAGGTTTTAAAAAAAATCTGATAGTACATCACAGAATCCAATTTTATTTAGTCACTGAGGCATTTTTTTCTGGTTTCCACACTTGGCAGCAAAATTGAGGTGTAGCTACATTAAAAGGTGAAAACTCAGGTATCATAATGCAAGAAACCACCCCGACTGTGTATCTCAGAGCCAGTCGTGCCAGCCTGCTATTCTAATTGTGCTCTTTAAAATAGATTTTTCCTGTAATTAATCTCTAAGCAAATTTGCAAACGGCGAAGATGAATAATTAATGGATGGAGTACTGAATAGATGCATGCGGAATAGAGGTACTCGAGTCTTTTATGTACCAAAAGAGTCACAGCACCACAACTTAAACATCAGCAGAATAGCAGCTAACATGCAGTGACTGTACGGAGTGCTGCCCAGTGGAGATACATACGCTATTTCAAAATCACGGCAACTCACAATAGGAAGCGGAATGGAAAATGTACTACTTTTGCTTAACTGTACGATTTGTTTGGAGTTTGGTATTACTTTGTTAGTTATACAGTGTTTAGCCCTGGAGACCACTGTGGGAGAATGAACCGATTGATCTGTGTAATTATAAACACAATTCATGTTACCAATAAACGGAGCCAGTTCAGACCATCTTCTTTGACTTTGCATTTAATAACTAAAAGTTAGTAGTCTCTTATCCAGAGCTAAATGAACTGAAGGAGTATACCGCATTTTCTGAAAGCTTATCGCAAAGCCCCCCATACAATAATGTGCTTGGAATCAGAAAATTTATGACGCCTGACTTCTTAAAGAACTGATTGAATATGGCTGGAGTTTTTTTATACGTTTTGCTGAATGTTTTGCAAACTTTGGCGACGTATGCTCGCCCGCACTACACTCGTACGTAAAATGAAGGCTGCAGGAAACAAAAATGCCGCAAAAAAGGGCGCTTGTCACATTGCCATCCAAACAATTAGTTTTTACAAAAACTATATTTTAATAGTTGCGCTGATTTAATATAACCATATTAAACCACCGCTGTAAAAACACAGGCCTACAATCGTATTTAAAAACGAAATATATTCCTGTCTCAGTTGAATGCACTTTTGCAACACACACAACTCGACAGCATTTGTACATTATTGATCTACCGAAAAAGAATACGACAATGATGTATATCAGAAATAGTTATACAAATGTCTTAGTGACATTCATGTCTTTAGTGTTTTCCGTAATTTTTCGTCAGTTGAAATACGCTTCGATTTTGTCGATACTGCGACAGTTTGCGGACATGAGCACTTTTTTTCTCTCATAACAAGAAGCGTATCACAAATGCAGAATAATGTCGTCCACGAGCATGCATGGAAACTGCAGAAATCATATGTATGCGGGGACGGTGATGGAAATTAATGCGATAATTCTTCCATCCCGAAATGAAAACCGAGTTGTAAAACCTGCAAGGTACTGATCAATAATTCATGGACGCATCGGTGCAACGAACGTAGATACCTAAAATGTTTCATGTATTTATTTGTAGGAATGAATAAATTATGATCGTATTTGCCCATATTATATGTGTGCAAATTTACTTGAAAGGACATATTAATTATAATATATGTTTAAAATATAAATGGATTCTGCATGGTTTACACGACGAATACTTCCAAATGTTCCAAAATGTTCCATCTTCCAAATGTTAGATTTTAAACTTTCAGAAATGATGAATGAAGACTGAGAGTGAATAAACACTTTCTTCCACTGTCTGTTAAGGCAATTATGCCTGTTACTGCGCTGTATCAGTATTCATTTGGCGTTAAAAGGACAAGTGGGGCTGTTTTAATTTCTAGGAAAAGGGATAGTGAACGCAGCGGCTATTATGCAAAACATAGTGATGGTAGTTAATTTTCTTCTTCGTTGCAGGAAAGCAGAGGCTGACATGTCTGCCATCTCCCCCCGCCAGGGTCCCATCCACGCAGTCACCCCAAGGCTTCTAATTATCGGTGTAAGAGGGTCACAGCAGCGCGCGGCATGTAAACAAAGCAATTAGCTCGGCAGCGAGCTGACGGGGAACGAGCATGGAAATTAAGGGCTTTGTGACAAGCGGGAGAAACAAGCAGAGAGGGAAGTCTGATACAGAAGCATCATTTTCAAGATTAGCCAAATGAAAACATTTATAGGTAAGAGACGACTGCCAAGCTGCCAGTTTTGTTAATCTTGTCCTGTTTCGACGTACCTAAAGGCAAATATGAAATGTCTCCGAGGTTGGAAAAAGTGGCCTATACTTATAATTGTTTAACAAAGAACTTGTTTTATTATTTTGTACTTGTTGGCTATGGTGTTTTTGAGGTACCGTGAAAAAAATAAGTAACTAGAATGATATTGTCATTCATCCCATTCAAGGTGTCCCCCTACCTTGTGCCCAACTGCTGCAGCCCCCCCCCCCCCATCCCATTAATAAGTAAGCGGCTGTACGATGGATGGCTATATCTGTTAAAATATAATGTCGTTATTGTGCGTCAATGACTAGAGGTTCAAATAAGGCGGGGAGGGTGGTGCAGTATTGTTGTTTACCTGTCACCCCAGTACTGAACATGTGTGCAGGATACTGACAATGAAAAAAACAACCCCCCTCCCCCCTGGGTGAAATTATAAATGGTAATTCCCTGTTACCCGTTTCCACAAAATGGTTGGTCCCACTTAAGGCTACAGCTTATCATCCTGGGGGCGCTAACGCTCAGCATTTTTGTTCTGAAGTACCAACCATAAATGCAAATGAAAACACACATATACGTTTACATTTATGACACAGCTACGGAGGAACATCCAACAAAGCAAAAACTTAATAAGACTGTTCAAGTACGTAAAGAGTCGTCGTAATTAATAAATAGAATTTACACTATATTTGTATCTGTCTAAGTCTTTAAAAGGAAGCAATTCTAGCTTTGTTGCAGGTGTTTCTTGCCACTGGTAGGGATCAACCAGTAAACAAAGAACAGTCACATTAGAATTTTAATAAATTCACTAACCGGATGCAGTTACTAGCACAGGGACCCTTGTCCACCCTCGTGGATTTTTATTAACAGCACACAGAGCAGTTCAGTCTGTGTCTGATTCCCAAAGCATTTTATTCCATATTATTGTCCTGGGACGACATTCCTGGAAACCCGGAGCAGCATTTATTAAGCTGTTTTTATAAACAGGGATTTAAAATGCATTTATGTATTTCAGTTCATTATAAGCGTAATGCAAATAGCCGATTTAGGGATTTACAGTGCAGGAAGGCCTCCGTTAGGGATTTACAGTGCAGGAAGGCCTCCATTGCCTGCAGGTGCCTTGGATGCTGTGGTCACTGGAGATGGTGCGGGCATCATTATTTGCGACTGGCAGGTGCTAATGAATGGAGAATCTGGGAACAGTAAGGTGGGGGGGACAAGGAAAATAGGGTGAAAAAGGCAATACTACAAGAGACCCTTCCCTGGACCAGGGACACCAAAACCAGGTAATTAAGAGGGTGTCTGCTATCCTAATGAAAGGGACCTCTCTGTCTCCCCGTCCGATATCAAAAAAGCATATAAACAGGGGCAGGAGGCCAGGCCGAGCGAGATGGAGGAAATCTGCCATCAGGGGACATCATACGAGAAGCAAAGATTAATAAATTAAAAGTTGGTGCGAGAATTAATTCAGCATCTGTCACCTGCACAGTCTGTCCTTCTCTGTGTCAGCTGCCGGTGCTGGACTAGGCTCTCTTATTTACTCACTACAGCCTCACGCGTGGTTTACACATCAAATAGACACACATACATTTTTAAATTCCACCTTCTCTGCATGCTTCATGTTCAGTAAGCCATGAAATAGTAATGGATGCCTTTTTTATGGCATTTAGAAATGGAATGAAATGCGATTTCATAAAGTGTTTTATCACCTCCTGATTTGTAATGAAAATCGCATTTGCTTTTGAGGGGAAATGCGTTTATCCGCATATAAGAGCGCTACAGGCATGCAATATGACACGGTAGCACACACGCATTGGGCAAGGCGCATGCTATCAGCTAAACGCTAACAGGTTTTAACGGCGACGTAAGGCCCCCATTACTTACATGCCTTTAATAGACTTTTGCTAACAACACTGGACAGTAGTCATGGTGCTAGACATTAGCACAGCCTTTGAGGTTGTCGTGAAGGGATTTTGTGGGAATTACACCACTCATCATATGCTATGATATTTTCAGGATCAAAATCGAATGGCCAACAATTGTGTGATGCATATACATACACTAGTTTAAAATGCAGCAAATACCATTATTCTGTTCTGAACTGTAAAACTTAAAATCAGCATGACCTTGGTAGTAAAGACGAGTTTGCCCCCCCCCCCCCCCCCACCTCACACCTGAACCTTGCTTGCCCTTTCGTGAAGGGATGATGGACACCCGTCATTTCAGGCCAGCAACTGACATCGTCCAAGAGACTCTGCCAATGTATAGGAAAGCCTGATGCAGTTACCTCAAGGAGCTTGAGAAGAAGCATGACGGTGGGTCAGGGGGCTTCGGAAGAGACCTCAGACACTATACAGCAGGGCTCAATGAAACCGAGGGATGACATAAACACCAAGGATTGGGGCCTAGTACCCCGAGAGCATGCAAAAGACCAGCAAAAGAAAGAAATGATGAGATATACACTGATCAGCCATAACAATAAAACCACCGAGAGGTGCAATAAATAACATTGATTATCTGGTTTCAGTAGCGCCTGTCAAGTGTGCCGTTGTATATGAGCCAAGTGAAGTTATTTCCTAACGTTGATATGTTGGGCAAGCGTAAGGATCTGAGCGTGACAAGGACCAAATTGTGATGGCTGGATGACTGGACTACCACCGAAATTACCTACAATGGGTACATCAGCATTCGAACTGGACCAAAACAATAAAAGAAGTTGGCCTGGTTTGAAGAGTCACATTTTCCGTTACGTCATGTGGATGGTGGATGGTGCACGTCCATAATTATCCTAACTAAGAGATGGTCCCGGGATGCACTATGGGTTGAAGGCAAGCTGGCAGAAGAAGTGTGATGCTGTGGGCAATGTTCTGCTGGGAAACCTTGGGCCGTGGCATTCATGTGGATGTTACTTTGATATGTACCACCTACCTAAACATTGTTGCAGACCCACCCCTTCATGGCAATGGTAATCCACAATGGCAGTGAGGATAATGTGCCCTGCCACACTGCAAGAACTGTTCAGGAATGATTTGGAATGGAACGTGAAAGAGTTCAAGATGTTGACTTGCCTTCAATATTCCCCAGATCTCAGTCTGATCGAGTGTCTGTGGGATGTGCTGGACAAACAAGTCCGATCCATGGAAGCTCCACCTCATAACTTAAAGGATTTAAAGGATCTGCTGCTAATGTTTTGGAGCCAGATACCACAGGACACCTTCAGAGGTCTCATGGAGTCCAGGCCTCAATGACTCAGAGCTATTTAGCCAACCTACACAATCTTAGGCTGTCAGTTTTAATGTTATGGCTGATCAGTGTATATGGCAAAATAAAAATGAAAGGAAACAAAACTCATCAGTAAGCAAACACATAACCCAGCAAGCAACTCTCTTGCCAAGTAGTCTCTCAAACAGACCCTAGCTGACCCTATTTATCCTTAAGTGAGTTAACACATGTAATTAGGGTCAGCTGGGTTTCACCACCATTTGTTGGCCGGGATTGGTGATCTGTTGCCACGGTAGACAAAACTCGGCACCACGGCATTGCCGTGCCTGCAACCAGCTGAGAGTGGGGGAGGACGGCGATTCCGCGGTGCAGCGGTACGTGATGCATCATACCGCAGTCAGGACTGTCTTCGGAGTGACTTCCTCCTTGGCAGGGCACGGAGTCTCAGAGGGCACGTAGTTTCGATCACGTGATTTAGCGTGGGCCGAGCTAAAGTGCATCTGCTCTCCGGGGCTGCAGTGCCACTGCCTTTGTTTACCGACGTCCTGGGCTCACTCGAAATCCTGCAGCAGGTCTCCTGCGACGCAGCCCCCATCTGACGTGGGCATGCTGACAGACGCGGAGACTCAGGTTTTTTTCTAGAAAGTGCTGCAGTGTGCTGTTTCTCTAACATATGCATGATATGGATTCTGGCTCAGATCAGACCACCTCCTAATATTTAATGCCTCACATTTCCCTTGGGGTACATCTTGCATAAGATTGCTTATGAAATTATAAATTCAGGACAGGACTTCCAAGGACTAATTTCATGAAAATATATTAAACATATTCTATATATACAGTAATGACATTCAGTAAAACCTCCCACCTTTCAAATATTACGTACTTGGGTGTCTACTTTTGGTCACTGTCTGTACCCTTGACATCTGAAATATTTATTTGTATGTTGAAAATTCAGTATAAGCTCCATTGTCTACTGGGAATGGGATCAGGGGTCATTTACTACTTGAGCTGTCTAAGATCCACAGCTTTTCATCCAAGAAAGTGCTTCAACTTTTTGGTGTGTAGGCGGTATCTCAAGTAAGCAAATGTGTTTCCCGACAAAAAGAAAACGGAGAGCCGAAGCCATTCAGCTAATCTACTGAGGTGAATATTCAGAACCTTTAGCTTTTCTGTCGCCGTTGTATAAAAATAAAAAAGTCACAGCCATCAAACTTTGCCTCCAGTTTTTTTTTTGCAGATTTCCATACACCAAAAATAACAATCTCTATCAGACAGCTGGGTTTAAAATTCTAAGCCTTATTTATCAGTTAAATGCAAAGTGACAATGCAAATTGAGTTTGAATTAGTAAACTGAGTTTTACTTAGAGCGCATTATGTCTTCCTGTGAATATTCAAAACTTGTAAACATGCTACCGGAATCAGATGGACACACCGTGGTTAAAGTGTTGTGAAGGAGACATACAAGCTCTGAATGCTGCAAATGTGCATCTCTGAAGTATAAAAGGAAGGTTTCTTTCTGTGACTGTTTTGCTAATGGGTATGTTCGACTTGCCACCTCACCTACGATGGCAAATGATTTGCTAGCGAGATGCTTTGTAAATGATTGACGTAGAACTCTGTATCCTGTAGAATCAATCACATCTGGGAGTCTACAGGAGTTTAAAAGATACAGGATAAGTGATGATGGACGCATGAGATAGATGTTGATGGATATCTTTGGCCACCACTGACTGCAAGCCAAAGCACATGCCGGGTTTCTCTTTGAATTCTTCTTCCTGATTCGAAGCTTCAGATTTTCGCAGATTTATGAAAAGGGGAAACCAGTCCCCTACTACGGATATTTGTTTTTATTCAAATATTAAAAGTATGGATATGAAAATTTTGGAAATTAATGCAGTGAGAGAGGGGGAGTGACCAGAACAATTATGTGACATGGGGATCGGCTGGGGAATGAGCAATTATCCTCATTTAATGAGGTCGATCAAGGCACTGGGAGTTCAGTCCAGGTTATTGGGGGCCAAAAACAGCAGAGAACAAGTTATAAGTATGTCAGGAACAAGGGCGATTGAATTACCAACGATAATCATGGTGACATAACTGTCCCTTCGAAATGGACAGTGATTCCTCTCTTGATAAACACTTTGAAAACAGGCTCAAAGCAGTTTGTTGATAGACCATATTGCCCTAGTGTTAAAGGACCAAAATAATAATTAATCTTACTAAAATGGAATTATTAAGTAGTTTGTTCAAATATGTACCCAGTGTAATAATATGCAGTATGACATTCTTTTTTCAGTGGGTATCAGATATGACTCGGGACAGGTGACATGATAATTCCGCTCAGAATTACTTATCTAAAGACTTTCATCTTGGGTTCTGAAATCAAACTTAAAAGCTGTTCCAACTTTTCGGATTGTGTTCTCTAGCTTCAAGAACAGCGACGAGGCCAAAATCAAAGGTACGAGTTCTGAGCGAGACAGGGGGGGCTTTGGAAGCTGGTCGGGCTCTTCTGTAGCAATGGAAATGAAATGCACTCATTTTCAAGCAACCGGTACAAAATTGTTTTTAATGTCTCATGGGAAAAAAAATCACATCATGTAGCACACATTCATAATGAATTTCTTAATAATGGAGTAAATTAAGACATATCGAATACATGTCAATATTCCCATAAAACTGACCAGGCTGAATATATTTTATCTGCAGTAGGAAAGAGAGCAGAAAGTGTCTAGGGAAAATCCATGTATAAATTAAACGCACTGAAAGTGTGCTTTCAGAAATTGCTGAATATTAGCTATTCGGTAAACGAAGTTTGCGTTTTACAGTTTCCTATTGCAGGATATTTACAGTCACTGCTTCGTTTCTGCCCCCGTCACAAATTCTGGAACTCGTTTCATGAAGGACAAAATGCACGTCGTATTTAAATGACATGCTCAGTAGCCAGTATATTAGGTACACCTGCCTGCTCATGCAAACAGTGAATCATGGGGCAGCGTTCAGCACACCGACAGGGTCACGACATTCACTTACTGTTTCATTAAGCATTCGAACAGCTAAGACGGCTGATATAAGGGATTGTGACTGTTAGTGCCAGATATGCTAGTTCCAGCATCTCAGAAATGTCTGGGATTTTGACGCACTGCAGTGTGTAGAGTTTGCAGTGGAGGGTGAGATGAATAAAACACAAAATAATAGCTCGGTACAGCAGTGGAGAGCGGAATGGCTTCTCTGAACACACAACTACACCCTTCAATCTACCCTGGAGGCAGTTCTAATGATAAAACTCTTATCTGATATAAGCTAGCTGTACCTAGCCATGGATTTCAGATTTCCCCAGTGTAAGTATGTATAGCTTCTGTCAGTTACCTTCTCGCCCTCAGCTGGCTGAAGGAAAAACATCCTTCATGAAATAACAATTGACCTTCTTTAACATTTTCAGGACATATAACCAGACTAAGTCTGCATGCCACTGCATGCACTGCATCCATGCACTGCATCCATGCACATGTGATTACCGTTTAACCGGTCAGTGTAATTAAACGCCTTCCTGTCAGTTAAAAACAGTGACACACTTGTGTTTATTTATAATTTTTCTTTTTTGTATTCATTCTTTTTCTTTAATAATGTGTTTTAGTGCAGAACAAAAAAAAACAATTATTGCATGTTGAAAATCTTCTATCAAAATTGAAAGCAGATTAAACAAAATAATGTTTATAAATTTTAAAAACGCAATGCTACAGTCAACAAAGGGGTTCCTTTTTACAAAGGTTACACTTTACCATTCAGCTGATATACAGCACGCATTATTTGTTCAGTCAAACGATACTATTGCTTTGGGAAGTATTAAGTAATGCATGCATAAATTAACACTAATCAATGTTCGGGTGCCTACATAGCTGCCTGATGGAAAAGAGAGGCGTAGGTCTCTTGCCTTTTCTGGTCTGCTTGATTTTGCCTCCTCTTATCTCATTATAAGCACTATTGAGTAATAAATAAACAAGTGTCGGCCCTCCTGATACTCTTAGCTGAATTAATCATAGCTAATTAGAATTTATTAATATTCAGTCAATACAGATGACAATTCCCCGTGTTTTTAAAATTGCACTTCAAATATGCTGGAGCTGAAATATGCAGGAAATGCTTTGTTAGATGTTTTACCTCATAAAATGTAGGAAAAGTAAAAAAAAAAAAAGGATACGAAAAGTACCTGTTATGCACAGAGGTGTTAAAAAAAAATGTCACAATCCAACAAGTGATGAAAGTGGCAGGTGGACGATTTGCAGATCCCTTGCACTGAAATGTTTAGAAAATTAAACCAAAGTCATTGCCTTTAAGGCAAAAAGCTTTCATTTAGATTCCATGCAATGAAATATCTGTCTATAAATCAGTTTTAAACAATAATCAGATTGTTGCAGTCAGAGATCATTTCAAATCAGAAACAAATCACAATATATATATATATAATTGTATAATTTGATCTTGTTTTGGTCAAATATATAATGTCTGATACAAAATGCTTTGTATATTCTTTTAAAAGTACTCAGAGCAGTACACATGGTATACAAATAAGGGTGCCACATACCGATCACTATGTTTGGCGGGGGGAGGGGGGGGGTGGTCTCGTAACACGGAATGTCAGAAAATGAGATATCACAAATGTAGAGAACGTGCAAAATTGATTCCATTCATTTAAATGAATCCGGCTGCAGTCAGACTGATGTAATCAAAATCAGGCTCTCCGCAGCATCTTAATAAGGCCCCGAATCCATAACTGCGCCACCCAGCCCCCGCAGCGCCGAGCAGCGTCGGGTGACTTATGTGCTTTTCAAAAAAAAAAAAGAAGCTAAACATTAGAAAGGCTTCAAGTGGCTGTTTATGTCAGGGGTGCATATGGTGGCAAAGCTGGGCGAAGCCTTGGAGAGCAGGTTGGAGGTGGCATTACCCACAGGATGGTGGCATTACCCACAGGATGGTGGGATGCTGACAGTCTGGGTTTGCACAGATTCTGCCAGCTACTGGAACAGTACAAATGGAACAGGCTTTAGTGGTATGTCTGCTGTATGTGTGTGTGTGTATACACACGCACACACACACACACACACACACACACACACACACACACACACACACACACACACACACACACACACACACACACACTTAACTCTCACACCTACCCAAAAGCACATGTCAGGCTTTTCTCATAGTAACATAATTATTGTCGGAGCGTGTAAGAGATATACTCTCTCTCACACACACACACACACACACACACACACACACACACACACACACACACACATATATATACAGTACCGTCTTGAAAAGGCAGTCAAAGAAAATGTTTAAGGCTATTTATCTGGGTAGTAAGCATATCACAAACAAGGATTTAGTTTTCTATCCAAGAAGTTACTGATATCTAGTTGGATGGCTAGATGAACCCTGCTTCGGTTCCCAAACTTCTCCTCAGGGACACTTCAGTCATTCCATGTATTCATTAAAGCTTACCACCAACTCAATTAACTTAATTAGTTAAGTCACTCATTGACTTATTGATCAGCCAGACATGGTATGCTAGTAGTCGAGTCAAAGACACCGGTGCACTGCAGTGTTTCCCAACCCTGTCCTCGGGACCCACAGACAGTGTACATTTTTGCTCCCTCCCAGACAGTTCATGTTTTTGCTCTCGAGCTAGGAGGAAGCAAAAACATAGACGCCTGCGGGCCCCCGAGGACAGGGTTGGGAAACACTGGATGATTGTCGCAAATACTGGGGGGACTTGACGAGAGGTTTTGCTAAGCTGACATACTTTGACGGTAGTAATATCACAGTTTTATATCAGGTGTCAACACCGTGGTGAATTCTGACAGACATTGTGATCAAAATGAAATTTTTACCAGAGACATGTTATTCAGACACATAAGTTTTACCGAACGGACATTTGTCTGTGCATGGACAGGTTGACGACCCCTGTTCTACCCGACCCCCTGATCATTTGCGCATGATTTTCGTTGACTTTTGCGACGTATTTATACATTCTCGAGCTACACCACATCCATTCCCTCTTAAACTAAGAAGGACTGACACCTTGTCAGATAATGTTACACCCACCCACAGCTTTAAAGAGCGCCGAATAGCCAGCAGTAACTAATACCCCTCCAGTCGGCTGTGCAGGTGACCCCCCTCCTAAGGATTAGTTTTGGGAAGAATAAGGAGATTGGCTACAGAGAAGCGGCCGCCTGTTTTGTATGGATGTGATAGATTGCTTATTAAAATTCAGACAAGAAAACAGGTTTGATTTAAGCAGACAGCAACGTTGGGCACACTTGTTCCCAAAACTCAAATGATATCCTAGGGACCTCCTCCACTGATCTTCCCAACGCTGGTAATTAGGATTCGGGCATGAAATGAACTGAATACGGTCTTTTTATTATTTATTTATTTGCTGGCATTATCATAAGTGGTCTCAGCTTAGGAGTGTTATCCAGCCCCGTTAAGAGGCATCATCCCCAGTTTTCCTTTAATTAAATGCCTCATTCCCTTTTCCTCATTCTTCCCATTTCCATTTGCTTCTGTGCAGGGATCTTGTGCCTAATCAATGACATGTGATCTGATGTAGAGCAGACACCGAGGGTGAGATCCAAATTCTGCAAGCACAGTGTCAACATTCTGGTATATCCGCACCAGAAATTAGAAGCTGCATTCTACGAATTACTGAAACGTTTTCATTTTGGAACAATGGCAATGTAATCACCATGGCTTTTGCATTAATCTGAAAAATAGCACACAAGCGGTGTTTGGCAGTGGACGGAAATAGAGGATGAAAATGCTGCGATTATGTCAACTCATCCACCTTGGTTGTCTATGTTGGTTCTGCTGTTGGGTGACCTCTTGGCTGCGAAAATCTGTTTCACTTGTATGTGTCACTAAATTCAGCTGCTACACTATTTCACAGTCAGCCTCCATCCGTGAAATGCAGAAACTGTAGACTCTTATTGATTTTTTTTTCAGATTTTTGTTTTTTACCGATGACTCATCCGTTTCAGTGTCAGATCCAATCGTTAACCAGCTCTGTCCCTGAAACATCCCTTTCACACAAATAAGGAGGCAGAATGAAACAGCAAATCCCATGTTCCGTTAGAGTGCAAAGATAGTGCTTAAATTATACAAAAGGCAATAATATCACCCAATGGACCTGAGGGGTGAATGTGATGCTAAATAATAATATTATTTGCAACCATGACCCTGATCAGGAAAATTAGTGAGGAATGATAATGATGGATATTATATTTAATTAGGATTATTCAAGTAGGGATTATGCATACAGGATGAACTATTTGTGATTAAATAGTGTTCTTTGACAAATTACAAATTACTATCAGCAACTTTATCACTATAAATTGCAACTGAAATATCTAAATGGGAATATGGTATAACTCATTTCCCTGTTGCAGATCTATCATGAAGCAATAGTGAGGACAGAAACATGATCTTGTTTTGGGTCCTTTTGCAGTAAGAAAATTTCCCACCCATGCGGAATGAGCTGTGACTGGGGCGTCGCGGACAGGGGCGTCGCGGACAGGGGCGTCGGCGACTGGGGCATCGCGGACCGGGGCGTCGCGGACAGGGGCGTCGGCGACTGGGGCATCGCGGACCAGGGCGTCGCGGACCGGGGCGTCGACGACTGGGGCGTCACCACGGCCTCAGTGAGCTCGAAGGGCTGTGTTATCACAACAAACAGGGCTGCCGCTTTCGCTACTTTCTCTCCTCGTGGCAGCTTTTTTAAACCGTCAAAACACTGGGAATCAGCGAATCGGAACTTAACATGTCATCATAATGTCATGACTACTTGCTTTTGAATTTTCCATGATGGCTCTGTTGTTGCTAGCGGCAAGGTACAGTAGCACCTTCTCATACTAAGCAAAAGTGAACAGTACTATATTATATATATGAATAATGTATGAATCTGAATATTGCATAAATATACATGAATGTTTTATATATATATATATATATATATATATATATATATATATATATATATATATATATATATACACACACACACACATACACACACACACACACACGCACACACACACACACACACACACAGATGAGCCAAAACATTATGACCACCCCCATGTGAGCCAAATAACATCGACTATCTCATAAAAACAGTGAATGTCAAGGTCAGGGATATTTTAAAAAGTAAGCTAACATTTGGTACTTGTAAAAAATATATATTTATATATATATATATATAACGGTTAGAGCTGAATGGACGGTCCCCACAAATATACAAGTACAGGTCTGTGTGTGTGTGTGTGTGTGTGTGTGTGTGTGTGTGTGTGTGTGTGTGTGTGTGCGTCATATCATTTTGGTCAATTGCACTGTGAAACTTAATTATTACTTAAACCGAATGTCTTACTTAGTCATCCATAGATGTGTGTATTGGGAAATATTTGTAACAACTTGCTACATAATTTATATCTACATTTCCACTACGCCCCCATATACACTGCAGTCGTTTGGCACAACCAAGACAGGAGTCATGCATCTGTAAATTCAACTCTGGATAATATCAGGGTAATATAACATATCTTCTCCGCATATAAATTTGCATTTGCTCATTCGGTGATTCAAATGAGAAGCTAGTATATATTGTAACTTCACTTCAAAAATTAATTAAAAGGGGCTTTTAATTACTACTTTCCACTTCATAGCTTTCCTTCATGTGTTCACTGTAACAAAAAAAAATTTAAATGGAGGGAGAGAATGTCAGAAGAAGAACAATTAATTATCCGGTACTGCAGTATTCATTCCTTGTTACAGAAAGAAGTTGGATCATTGGCCAAGTGCAGCCCTGGTTGGCTAATGTTATACTCATCCACCTCCTCTTTGTGGATCACTTTTCTGTAGGGGATACCCAAATGAACGTAGGACCATTGAAAACTAAAAGATGGGTGGCAAATCCAAATGTCAACTACAAATTACAGCCAAGCCTTTAAATTTTAATTGGCTTGGAATTTATCCCGGATCTTCAATAAAGTACTATGTCTATGGACATGCCACACTTCAAATAATTAATGGCCAACTTCCAGTCAAGAGAGACACTCTTTTACACCACAATTAAGTAGTAAATCTTGGAGGATTTCCCATCCTAACAATTCTTTCTTCCCCTGTCTAGAACTGAAATTGAAAAGGTAACTTAAAGCCAACATCGTTTTGCTGTCACATGAATTAATGGGATGGATTTGAACAGATCCGGGATTATATCAGCATGGAGGAACAGCTTATTGCTACCGTGCTGACGAAGGCACTAGCAGGACAAGTCGACAGTGTCATAGGTGGGATCTGCAGACCTATAATCAATCCTGAGCTGAGATCTTGGGGTATCCAGGAGATGTGTTAGACACCAAGCATGAGATCTGCCACAGAGAGGAGAGCAAAGGATTAAAGGAAGGGAACGACTTAAACCGGCCTGTGGGGGTCGATCCACGAGCCTTTCCAATGCTGAAGAGAGCAAAAGTCACGCAGGCTGCGTCAAATACGAGATACACGCTCCAAGGACCAAATTAATCACAGGGGACTCCCTCGTCTTGCTTCATCTTCACGTGAGCTGTGGGGAGCAGGACATAGAGGTAACACACTCATAGACATAGATGTCTAGAAATAAGAGACCTGTCCCAAGCAGCCCCCTAGGGTCACAAAATGCATCTCAAGTGCCCTCCATCCGTTCTGATGCTGTTCCATGAGCCCACACTTCTCCTGCTGGACCCTTAGGTATGGAGTCCTTGTGGAAGGTGTCCTGGAGACAAAAGAGTGAGAAGGAAAAGCCCACTTTTGGGGAATGACTGTTCAGTTCAGTTAACATGTTGTCACGTATCGAGAAGGATAGAAACAAAGGCAAGCGTGGGGAAAAGAATAGGGGGCTTTATTTAAACAAAACACGACAAGTAGAGCAAAAGGAAAATGACCACGAGAGGTCAAAATGGGACAGCATACCTTTCAGCTTTCACATGTGTACAGTGAAACACAAGGCTTTTTCCAGGTTTCACAGTGCAAAAGTGACACTGTGCTAACAATCACTGTACAAAATTGTGCGAGACCACTACACCTGGTTCGCGTCCTGGTGCTCAGGGTTGCGGTTTGTCTAATTCCCATTTCTGAGTGCAGGCCTAAGACATCCTCAGACAGCAAAGCTCGATGCTTCAGAGGACACCAGCGTGCAAATGGGTGTGATTTCACTTTCATATAAATCAAGGCACTGAATAATTAATCCAGCAAAGCAAATGTATGAACAATTATTATTATTTCCCATTCCCTAGAAGTGTCATTTGTTAATCTTAATTTTTTTCACATTGTTAATTTGGGAATTAATTTTGACAGTGATTGGGAAATTATGCTAGCAATTAGACGTTTCTTGGGGAAAATGCAAGTATTTAAAAGTGAAAAGGCAAAGAGAGAAAAGTAATTCAGGATAGTCATAATTTAGAATATTATATACCATTACGAAAGTGTCATTAATTTTTCACATTTTACTCGAATATCCCATATCATTCCGCTTTGCCATGTTACTGATGGCATATGAAGAGGTGAAAAGTACAAATGTTACTGAGGCCATTTCACAGATAATGCATTCCTTCCTAAAAACCTGTCTTTCCTCTCATTTCTTTCTCATCGTGTAAGAGTATGGGGGGGGGGGGGGGGTGTCTGCTTCAAATTTAGCT